>NC_056741.1:1766321371-1766451371 GCF_019279795.1 Protopterus annectens | reverse complement strand
TGCATCATGTGGTCACCACCACCTAGCATGCTGTACCTGAAACACAGTGCCGTGGCTAAGTTCACACTTACACAGCCACGTTGCACAAGGGTGTGTGAGGTGTCCAATAGGGAGCATTGCCTAACATGACTGTGTTATGTGTTGAAGAGTGTTGCACAGCCCCATGCTAGGCCCCTACCCCTCAGGTATAATATGTGTGGTGTGTGGATGACATGTGGGATACTGAAGTGTGACCTGGCAGCGGGTTTCCGGTTACAACATGTGTAGCATGTTGAGGTGTACTGCGTATGACAAACGTGTTATGTTGTGTACATGTGTTTCAACTATGCCTATCCAATGTGCAGTACAGTGTTGCCACATTTGTGTCTGATGCTCTGTGCATTGCATGTGATTGAGGGAGCTGACTTTACTGAGATGTTTAACGTCTCACAGCAAACATGCACAGCATGCATTATGCGTAGGTATGTTATGTGTACATGGCCTACACCTCACCTATGACATGCACATTTCAATACCAATTTTAAAGTGTTAACACACTCACCAGCATGTGTCGTCTGCCCTGCTGTCACACCAGAGGGATCTACAAGAATATGACACAGTTTGTCAGTGGCCACAACTGTGGCATTGCTACTGTGAGTGTGCTAAACTACAGTAGATTCAACAGGCATAGGTGTACAGATACTATTCACAATATCAGTATTTCACACAATAGGCAGCACAACTGATAAACACAGTACACATCTCACATATGCATAATCTAACAATACAGGTAACAGTAGTCTACAGCTAGGGCATGTTACCTGCATGCTGTATGTCACCATGCTGGGTGGCTCCGGCCTCCATGATGACACATGCGTGATGTTGTTGCTGCTGTAGGCCAGGAGCCACAACACTTAGGAGCAGTTCCTCCACTCTGGTGAGGGGGGATGTATGGCCACCCCACCACCTGTGGCAATCTGTTGTCTATGGATATCAGACTCACACTGCCGGACATGTCTAATTAAATCACTGTAGTGATGGTGTACCTGCTCTTATGTCCAGTTATGCATGCCTATGTCATTTACCCGACGAACAAGATCTTGCCACAGTGCAGTACGCTCCTGCTGGTGCTGGCTGGCCCTGGAAAACAGCAGGGTATAGTGCTGAACCAGGCTGTGGTGGATTTCCTGTTCCTCTGCTGCTGTGTAGGAGGGATTCATTTGATGAGCCATAAGCCTGGAAAACAAGTAAATGATATGTGTGAGCAAGTCATGTGGCACACTTAATATTATACAGTACAGATATCAGTTAACTGCCATATATAGCATCTGTTCGTCTGTCAGAGGATACACACATTCAATACCACATATCAGTGCTCAGCCCACAACTGGCTGACAGTGCCTGCCACACTCCACATAACAAACCAGTATACACCAGTACTCGGCACAGTGTTTGGGATCCAATGCACAGCCTTGCTACGGGCGTACATATCAAGCGATTGCATCAAGAAATATGTCATCCATTGCAATGAATGTGAAGTACAGTTACAGTATAACCAGTAACCCACCCTAGTCATTGATGCCATACCCCTACCTAACATATGTGCACAGTTGTTAATATAGCTGGCATACTGCTGTAACAGAGTATACATATTGCTAGGTATACATGCAAACCCTGAAACACACATGTGATTGCAGACATGGTACAGGCATCATTACACACACATCAGACATTCATACAACACACAAATGTATGCTGACACAGATGAGCATTTCCTGTGTACCTTACAGTACTGTGTGCCCCTACTTACAGATACCTATGCCTGAGGTATGTAATCTGTGCAGACTACAGGAAACACACAAGACAGTGTTACCAGGGAATGTGAACATACTCCATACTGTGCTGTTTAGGCCTACAGCTTCAGGTAGTACAACAGTGCAAATGTCAGCTGGATTCACCAGCAGTACCACTTACTGAGCATACATGTATTGCTTCAGCCTACGATGGGACACCACAGTCGTACACAAGGAACTATGTCACAACATATGCCATCCTACTATGTCTGCATCCCAATAACTGACACATCTTTCTCTGGCCTCACACCTAGGACACAAACGACCATGACAGAAACAACCTCACACTAAGGTATCACACTGTTACAGACCTTGCACACATTCACTGTCACACTCATTCCACCTCACATAGCAGGTATTGCACTGAGTACATGTGTGTTTGCATTGTGTCATAGGTAGGTAATACGCTATTGTCCCTGGGGCCTACAGCAGCCTAGCCATATGCTACCCTGGCCTTTGACACGCATGTAATTTGATTTCACTTGCTCCTGTCAACTGGATACACAGAGGTGATTCCCAGGGCGTGTTACCTATCCCACAGACAATCATCAGGGGCAGGGGTATGTATGACATCTGCTACTGAGGAGTCTTATTTGTTAATGCTGTGTGGTTTACTCCAGAGCATGGCATATTTGCCAATAGGAGCCTATCCCTTCAGCATGTGCTGTTTAGTGAGGTGGCAGAGATTAGGGACCTACGCCATGTAGCCCGGTGGGATTGTTAGGTGCTGACATGGTAGTTGTCTGACTGCTATGGGTGTGAAATACCTCTGTTTGTTCGGCAGAGGTAACCTCTGGGTGGCCGGTATGCAACGCACTGTAGCTGTGGTTATGTGAGTCAGTCTGCATAGGGTATGTGTTTGAGGGCAGTATTACTCTTTGTGAGGTATATATGTGGCCTTTCCACTTGCTGTAGTTGTCATGTGAGGTACATACCACATGGGGCATTGTGATGAGTACAGGGGAACACTGACCAATATTTCCGTACATGCCACATCGCTTGTGAAGACACTTACCACATATACAGATTACAAGACTAGTGTGGCACTGTGAATATCAAAGGGGAGGCTACTGTCCACCTGTGTCCCATGTTCCCTTCTGACACCTTCAGTGTTAGGCAGGCAACCACCTATCTGGTAGTTAGTGGGTAAAGTGTTTTGGTATGGGGTATGGCACTGCAGTATCAACACTGGTGTTCAGTCCATGCCTTGGTCACCAGGCACCTGTTGCAATACGTCTGACCCCGTGTCTCCTCTCACTATATATATATATATATATATATATATATATATATATATATATATATATATATATATATATATATACATACATATATATATGTATATATATATATATATATATATATATATATATACATATATATATATATATATATATATATATATATCTACATATATATGTATGTATATGTATATATATAAATATATATATATATATATATATATACACATCTATCTATATGTATATATATATATATATATATATATATATATGTATATATATATATATATATATATATATACATATCTATATATATCCATATATATCCATATATATCTGTATATATCTATATATCTCTATATATATATATCTATATATGTATATATCTATATATCTATATATATCTATATATGTATATATGTATATATCTACATATCTATATATCTATATATATCTATATATGTATATATGTATGTATACATATATACATATATATATATATATATATATATATATATATATATATATATATACACATACTTGTTAACATCCATTGCTGTACATATACATGCACATATAGACACATATACTGCCCACCTTTCATGGTGGGAATATCAATTATGAAACAGTTGTGAGACATACAATTATGTAATAATATTGCACAGTGTTGTGCAGAATGCATTTTGCTGTCCTCAGGCCGTATAGCTGTAGCAGACCTCACTGGCTGTAACTCAGTCCCACAGCATTTAACCACCACATGACATATACCTGCACTGCTTGCTGTTTTCAATGCCACACACTACAATCTACATAGATATGTGCACATAGCAACCTTCAAATACATATATATGTCCAGCCTTCACTAACAGTTGCAGTATGTCCCTTGCCCTATGCACATCTGCATATACATATAGATACGGATTGCTACCACATATGGAGGGTTCACAGTATTGAGAATACCCTTCAGACACATCATTCGGATGCCAGCAAATACATCTCTGTTACATACCTTACCTTTGTATTTCTCACCTCTGTCTGTTGTACCTGTTGACATTTTTTTTTTTGGTTGGTGTCTCCAACTGCCTCTGTTTGTTTTTTTTTTTTTTTTTTTTTGGTTGGTGTCTCCAACTGCCTCTGTTTGTTTGTTTTTTTTTTTTTTTGGTTGGTGTCTCCACCTGGTTCTGTTTGTTTGTCTGTCTGCCTGTCTGTCTCTCTCGCTCTCAAGTTGCTGCAATGATATTATTGCATGTGTGTAAAGCAAGTACAGGCTGCTTTTGTAGGTATCTGCACATGTGCATGTGATGGCCTCTGCACCAATTAGTGCCCACCATTTAGTAATTGCATGCAGCCTGCTGTGTGGTAATTGCAGTTCTCACTGTGATTTCAAGACACTGCTATAAAATGATAGGTTAGGTAGGCATAGGCCTTTCAGTTTTGCAAGGTGGGGACCATGCTTGTTTGCTGTGGACACTGTTGTGTCAGTCAGAAGGTTGGTATATGTCTCATATCTGAAGCTGGGTTGTAGCCAGTGAAATGCATGTTGTACTGAAACCTGACTGTTGTTTCTTCCAGTACACTCTTCTCAGTGTGTAAGTTTACTCACACCTCCTAATGCTAACACTGGATACATGGGAGTAGGTACTTTCTTTTGGAATTAGGGAATTAACTGGCATACAACAGTAGTTATTGCAATGTATTCCTATGGCTTTTCTATTTTCACTTTACATTCACTCCTTGTAATGCATGTTATATTTCTTTATTGCAATGTATTCCTATGGCTTTCCTATTTTCCCTTTACATTCACTCCTTGTAATGCATGTTATATTTCCTTATTGCAATGTATTCCTATGGCTTTCCTATTTTCCCTTTAAATTCACTCCTTGTAATGCATGTTATATTTCTTTATTGCAATGTATTCCTATGGCTTTCCTATTTTCCCTTTACATTCACTCCTTGTAATGCATGTTATATTTCTTTCAGCACCAAGTTATTGTATATCTGCTGTGGCTTAGTGGTACACTATGCAGACTGGTGAGTCCAAGGTGTGGGGTTTGAGACTGATTTTATTTTGCTGCTGAGCAATACAGAGGCCTTGTCATACAGAGTGACTAAGGCACTTTTAAGCAGCTGTAAGAGGGTTTGCATGGGTTTGCATGACGCTTAGCTTAGCTTATTGTATAATAGCAATACTAAGCTAAGCTTAGCTTAGCTCATTTTATGTTGGCAATACTAAGCTAAGCTTGGCATAGCTTATCATATCTTAACAATGCTAAGCTAAGCGCACACATGCGCACACTGGTGCAAACCCGCGTACTATTGTTTACAAGTGCTCACTCCCGCTAATCCCTGCACTCATGTCTTTGACAGAAAAGTAAATGGGGAGATAGGAATGTGGTGATAAAGGGTGCACAAACAGGGGAAGACGGTAGGGAAACCAGCTTGGGATGTACACGATGGGTGTGGAGAAGGTCCATAGCTGCCCATTTCTTTACCAGCAACAGCTGTGCATATGCAATACATTAGGTGGGATATTTGAAACCTTCCACCCTTGAGAGAGGGGTGAGGACAACTGAGTATGTTGCACTACCAATTATGAATATCAGGCACATGCACTGTTTGTGAACTGCTATACTGACATAAGTACGTTACTCACTTCTGAACAGTTTGTGGTTTGTGTTGACATTAGCACAGTCTGCTCAGGACAACTGGACATATTTCTGTACTCTGTATGCCTACCTACACCCTTGGTTGTGCCTGACTACACGGTTATATAGTACATTTGGGTAGGGGTGCAGAACTGCAGAATGCATTATTTATTATCGTGTGATGTTTATCTTACTGAACATGCAGAGTTGCTATGTACATATAAGTCTATGAAGGCTTGTAGTCTGTCTGAGTAGCTCCCACCTGTGGACATATCCAGATTGTAAACAGAGGTCAGCCTAGTATTCTTTGACTCTGCACCACAGCAGTCTTTTCAGCACCTGAACAATGGCATTGTCACAGGTGGTTGCTAGCAGTACATGGCTACATCCTTTGATATTTCTGTGTTGCACTTCTACATAAGGGCATGCTTGTGGGATTCATTCTACAGCTATTTGCAGAGTGTGTAACAGCAGACAAGTTGATATGCCTGTGTGTTTCTGACTCTTCTAGGCCTCAGATACTGTCACGTATATATTTGAACAGCCTCAGGGAAAGGTACATATAACTGTGTTACACCTGTGATATAGTTCAGACATTTTGCAGTTCAGACTGTGGGAGATTGAGAGCATATGTATTACTACACATTTTCTGATGTGCAAGCAGTGTCTACTCTCACTTATTGACATTTGTCATTAAGTGAGATTCAACACTTTTCTGCCTACTGTAAGTACATTTCACAGGGAGTCAGAGGGGCACAGCTAACATTTGTTTACAAATCAGGGTCATCACTGTAGAGCAGTCACTGTTGGGCGGTCTGGCCTGTGACCTATGCAAATATGCCACTGTGTATCCTGCTCTGATACTGTGTGGGGTTTGTAAGCTGCTACTGTAACCTTATTCCCTACTAGCATGGCTGATTCTCTTTTCACAGTCATGTCACACAGTTCCGCAACATCTGCTGGTTAAGGCCCACAGAACAAGATTTGTGTTATGCCATTCCTATTTTCCCTTTACATTCACTCATGGTAATGCATGATATATTGCTTTCAGCACTGAATTATTGTATATCTGCTGTGGTGTAGTGTACTTCACGCAGACTGGTGTGTCCAAGATTCCGGGTTCAAGACTGATAAGGGTATTTTATTTTGCTGCTGAGCAGCACAAGGACCTTGTCATACAGACTGACTAAGGAACTTTTAAGCAGTTGTAAGTGGGTTTGCGTGGGTTTGCACGACGCTTAGCGATGCTTAGCTAAGTGCACAGAAGCTCACACTCGCGCACCCCCGCTAACTACTGCTTAAAAGTGCTTACTCCCGCTAACCCCCGCGCTAATTTCTTTTAAAGAAAAGAAAATGGGGAGATAAGAAAGTGGTGAAAAAGGGGGCACAAAGAGGGAAAGACAGTAGGGAAACCAGCTTGGGATGTGCAGGATGGGTGTAGGGAATGTCCATAGCTGCCCATTTCTTTACCAGCAACAGCTGTGCATATGTATGAAATTTGGTGTGAAATGTGAAACCTTCCACTCCTGAGATAGGGGTGAGGACAACAAAATATGTTGTACTGCCAATTAGAATTATCAGTTTACATATCCAGTGGACATATGTGCGAATTGGGCAGCTATGTATGGGGTGTAATTTTTTTGTGGGAACAGATTGCCCTTTTTTTTTTATTTTTTTTTTTTCAGGTGAGAGTGGAATGTGAGGTAGAGGAAGTAGGTATATTTGGGGAGGTAGGTTGTGAAGGTAAACAGACAAGACAAACAAGATGCATACAGGGGCGGAGTTTGACACATGGGGTGGGTGAACACAATTGATGGGGAAGGATGTTTGGAAATCGCAAGCCCATGAGCCCACAGATGGTAACAGTGGAACTGAGATCCCCACCCATGGGCAGTCACCACTGCATCTTCACAGCCCCGAGGGTGGCTGTGCTGGGGGCTGAGTAGGATTGGTAGGCACAGCCGAGAGACACGCCACTCTCGCCTCAAGCTGGCGTAGGTGATCAGCGACTGAATGCTGGATCTCTCTATGCACCACAGCCCGAACCCTTCGAAGGATGACAAGTGGCCCTTCTCCACCCATGCCTGCATGGGGGGGACAAGCCCCATCCCCTGCAGTGCTTCCACCTGAAGGTGGCACAAAACCAGTGGAGGAGGTGGGCCCAGGCTGGGCACCTGAGCTGCTGGTGCCAGGTGCACTCGCCAACTGAGGAGGGACAGGTGGGTCCGCTGGGACCGGCCTTCCCATACATTCTGTGATTAGGTGTGTTTAATTTTAACATAAACAACAGCATTCCAGATTAGTTGTAACAACATGCAGTAATATTTCCATTAACCCAACACACCAAGGTTCCAACAGTTGAACAGCAAGCATAACACATGCATACATTGAACGACAGTGGATATTCCAACAGCATGCAGGGATGTTTGGCAGTAACAGGCCACCATGAACGTGGTGTTTGAACAGGGCACATGCATCAACATCAATGCAAATATTTATAAAACAATAGGACATATGTCCCAACAAATATTTAAGGTTAAATACACAAACAGGTGTCCCAAAGTCCAAAAAACCACTCCGTAGCAAACCTAAACGCTGTTTTTATTTTGTACAAAAGAGCGTTTTCGCCACAATAAAAAACGCAGCTTCATCAGAGGTAAAAAAATTAATCACAATTCAAAAATTTAAATGAAAAAGCAGGAAGTGACATAAAAAATGTTGCCAAAATACATCAAAGCGCTTTAACAAAGTACACATATACACATCAAGTAAATCCAATCAAACTAAGGTGTAAGAACTTAAAAATACAAAAAACGGCAAATGTGTTCCTTGAAGAAGGATACTCGATACATAAAATGCCGTATATAAAAATACAAAATAACTGTACATATATAAACTCAAAAATAGTCATTACCTTTACACAAGAAGTTTATCTATAAAAACCTAGGTTAGAAGCCAATATATGATAAAAGTATTATAAAAACTAAAAAAAGCAAATATTTTATTATATTATATATATTAAATTAATTTATTATCATATATAAATTACCTCAAGTAGCTTCGAAGTTTTAGTACAGCAGCAATATTACAATTTTCATTCAAACCGGGAGCTCTGAATGCATCTAAATTAAGTTGCCATTCAAGCTCCCGGTTCTCCAATACAAGGGAAGAAGGACCTCCTTTAATGCCCACCGGGACATGATCGATACCCATAAAATTAAAATTATGCCCCAGATTTTTATCAATATGCTTTGCCAAGGCGTTGTCACCTTTGTTTTTCCTTATTGCATAGACGTGTTGATAAACACGTTCACGGACTTTACCGTCCGTCTTGCCAATATAAAAGGCTGGACAACAAACACAAAAGGCGACATAAACAACAGAGCAAGTTTGACAATTTATCCTATGATGAATCTGATATTTCCTATTCCTAATTTCAAAGGAATTCCCTGGTTTAATAAACCTACAAAAATTACAAAGGCCACACTTAAATGTTCCTTTCTGTCTATTAAAAGACTGTTTTAACCCATTTCTTTGTAAAAGTTCTTTGAGGTTACTACCTCTTTTGTACACAACACAGGGGGAAGGACCCAATTTTTCTAATAGTGCCGGTGTACTAGAAATGAAATACCAGTTCTTACAAATAATAGACCAAATGGCTTGAGAGTTGATATTAAATGTAGTAACAAAACTTAAGGTAAACCTTCGTTCGTCGTTTTTAGATAAAGACGCGACATCAAACTCAGTAGTTGAAGTTTCCTCAAGGGGAACGTCAATGCCATGCGTGCCGGTAGATGGAAGAACACTCTGATTAAGGAGGGGTTTGTAAAACCCATCCAACCTTTTCTGGTCGACCTCCATAATCAGTTCTTCCAATAGAACAGAACCACGGTTGCCAAATAACTCTTTTAAAAAATTACATTCATTACGAAAATCAGTCAAAGTACTGCACATCCTCCCTGCTCTAACAAGCTGGCCCTTAACAATGGACCGCTTTTGTCTATAAGGATGGAAGCTAGAAAAATGCAGGTAAGAATTGCAATATGTGGGCTTCCTAAAAATAGTTGACGTAAGCACCTTTTTATTTTGATCTTTAACCAGTTTGACATCTAAGTAATCAATCTCTGATGTAGAAAATTTGTATGTAAATTTAAAAAATTCCGTAGTTGCATTAATTGCTTGTACAAATTAAACTGCTACTTCGGCACCCTCCTGAAAAAGGATGAAGATGTCGTCCAAAAATCTGGTATAGAAAATAACATACTTCATCAACTCGGGTTTGTTCATAAGAAAATGCTTTTCCCAATAGGCGACAAAGAGGTTGGCAACGCTTGCTCCACAAGGGGAGCCCATGGCAACCCCTTGTTTTTGTAGGTAATACTCTTTATCAAAAATAAAGAAATTAGATGTAAGAACAATTTCTAATAACTCTGTAACCAAATCAATTTCAAGTTTGGGTGCTCCCAATTCAGCCAATAATAACCCAATCCATTCAACAGCTTCCAGATGCAGAATGGAAGTATATAAATCGACAACATCTATCGTTAAAAAATTATTAGAACAATCAAAAGGAATGTTATTGATGTTACTCAAAAAAGTCCAGGAATCTTTACAGATGCCTGGAATCAATTTGAGATATTTAGACAAGATGCTGTCGATGAATCTAGAACAAGGGTGGGTCATGGATGATCGACCATCCACCAAGGCTCTCATAGGTGGATTTAAGGCATCCTTGTGGATCTTAGGGATGCCAAACATCACCGGGATTTTTTTGGGAAAAATATCAATAAAATTATAAAGGTCTAAGTCAATTTTCCCAGCTAGAAATAAATCCCTATAGTAACCCCTAATTCGGCTATGAGAAACATTCACTTCGTTCAAAGATGCCAAACCATATGCTGGGGTGTTAAGAATAAGGAGCATCTTCTCCTTATATTGAAAATCATCAAATAACACTAGGCCACCTCCTTTGTCAGGTTTAATTAATCGCACAGGTAACTCACAAAGATGACGCAACCCTCCTAGCTGTTCTTTAGTGATGTTAAACTTAGAAAAGTCAGTTTTACTCTGTAAAGAAGAAAAAAGATGTCTAATGTCAACCTCACACATAGTTTCAAATAGGTGTAGGTTGGCATGTAGAGGGGGGTTAAAAGAGCTAGTCATTTTTAACCCCATCAATGCGTTAGTAACATCATTACTAAAAAACAGTTTCAAGTTTAGTTTACGAGTGAAACATTTTAGATCAATAATAACTTTAGCTATGTTACCTGTAAAACTAGGAACAAAAGAATAACCAAAAGCCAGAAGGTCAACTAAATCTGGGTCAATGTCCACAATAGAAAAATTATATATCTTAAAGTCTCCTTTCTTGTTGGTGATTATTCTAGGATAACCATCTTCCATAAAGGAATCAAAGGCAGGGTCAGATATTAATTGTGCCTGTTCTTGTTCTTGTTCACATAAGTCTTGTTGTTCCGTGACCCTAAAAAACCACTCCTGTTATTGCCATTAATGGGGCCATATCTGTTATACCCAGTTTTTTTGTTGTTATTTGCTTTGATTCTATTGCTCCGTCTCACCCCTTGGGTAGAATCCTCGGCTGGCTCTTCAAAAAACTCAGCTTCAACGGTCTCAACTCTATCATCCAAAAAGGTAGGGGAATCTTCTCGACTTAAATGTGTACCACTAGAAGGCCTAAATTCAAGATTGGGGTAGGCTTTATTATGCTGGTAAGCTAGCCTATCCCTAATTAATTTCTTGTTTTTATTTATTTTAAGCTTAGCCGTTAAAGCATCAATACTGACAAATATGCGGTTATAATCAAATTTAAACTGCATAAAGTCAATATCAAGCTTGATAGAATTGTCGAGGATGTTAATATCATCAATAAGGGTACAAATATGTGCCGAATAATGTTTCACAATAAGTTTAAGCAAGTGGACTCCTTGTTCCTGAAAGAAAGCCTTAAGCTCCGTGTAAAAAAGGTTGTCCGCCAATAAACCAGAAGGAGAGAAATTGTTCCTTAGTCCCTTTGGAATCAAGTTCTCGGCAAGGCATTGTTGGAAATACGCAGACTCCAATTGGAGCTTTTTTAGTTTTAATAGCTTGTTGTCCAAAATCTTTAATTTGTCACCTATATTCTCCCCAGGGGAAACCTGATGGCCAACGTTAGAACCGGTATTGTCTAACTCACCCGTAGGCAGAAAAGAGAAAAGTTCAATGTTCCCCATCCATTCGGAAAGGGAAGGAGCAGTATTACCACTAGCGTTTACGTTAGCAACTCCATTAAAGTTAGTAACTGGAGGACACGCCGGTCCCGTAGAACCAAAAGGCGCGTTGTTAAAACCGCCTCTGTCCTGCAGTCGTTGCCCAGCTGGAATAGCTAAGTCGCAGCCAGAAACAGGGAAGTTATTAGTCACCGTAGGACCAGGATTACCGGTCTGAGAGCCAACGCCAGAAGGAACAGATGGTAATGGCTGTCCTGCCGGAATAGAGGAACCACCACTAGTTTGACCAAGCTGAATAGATCCTGCAGAATGATTAAAGGAAGGTACCCTCGAACTAGGTATACCTTGTTGTAAAATATCCATACAAGTGTTAAGCAAGTCAATTTTTTGTGTTAGCGAAGCCAGAAGGGACGAAACATCCATCCTCTCATTACCAATATGCGAAGGAACTGTCCCAAAGATGTTAGGGCTGTTAGGACTAGCGGGACTACCCGTAGCCATGACACCACAAACTAGAAAAAAAGGAAAAAAGCTAAGCACCAAATACACAAACGGGTGTCCCAAAGTCCAAAAAACCACTCCGTAGCAAACCTAAATGCTGTTTTTATTTTGTACAAAAGTGCGTTTTCGCCACAATAAAAAACGCAGCTTCATCAGAGGTAAAAAAATTAATCACAATTCAAAAATTTAAATGAAAAAGCAGGAAGTGACATAAAAAACGTCACCAAAATACATCAAAGCGCTTTAACAAAGTACACATATACACATCAAGTAAATCCAATCAAACTAAGGTGTAAGAATTTAAAAATACAAAAAACGGCAAATGTGTTCCTTGAAGAAGGATACTCGATACATAAAATGCCGTATATAAAAATACCGAAATAACTGTACATATATAAACTCAAAAATAGTCATTACCTTTACACAAGAAGTATATTTCAAGGTTATTGAAACTTTTATTAAATATTACAATATTTAAGGTTACACATACCCATTGAGGTGTGGAATTGCATGGTTTATGCACATATGGTAGGGTGTAGAAAAAACCTTGGTTAACATCTTATAATGACCTTTTAGTCTACACTACATTCCCAGTGAGTGCAAGTGTATATCCCCTACCTGTATTATTACACTTGCCACCATACATTAGGTTGTGTCATGGGTTTGGCAATATATGCCTAACCTATATCTGACGTACTAACTGTCCAGGATGCAGATGTTACTGCTATATATTTCTTGTTTGCATTTATATTTCTTTATCTACATGTCTGGGATGTTTTCACATGACATTTTCACTTAGATTTGTACAGAACCCTGCATTTCTTGACACACACATTTCTGGTGAATAATTGCATGCTACACGTATGCCAGGTTTACTTATTCATGGCAGCCAGTAACTGACTATTGTGGACTGTATATATGTTTCACAGCTACTAGCACTTCCATCACCCACTTTAAATGGGACTGCATAACTCTGGGTTGCCAGCACACTTTCAAACAGTACTGTTTGTATAATGCAAAGGTACAACAACATTTCAGACTCTGTGACACAGACACACTCTGGGTTTTAGACCTTTATTAATGACATTGCACACTTTTCCACAGGCTCACTCCTTATTTGTTTTAACGGTGTTTATGGCAGACATGTTCAAGACATATTATACCTTTATTAATAGGTTAGAACAATCTTTTTTCAGGCTCACTCACTTATGTTATATGACAGTGCCTGCAGGGATATTATTCCAGACATATGTTACCTTTCTTAATGGGTTACTACACTCTTTTTCTGCCTCTCTGACGTTTTTATCTGACAGTACATGCAGAGGACTTATTCAGGCAATACTATGGCTGTTTTATTGGACTACAACACTTTCTTTCATGCTCCCTCCCATATTTTATATAACAATACATGCAGAATAATCACTAACCTGCCTGGTGGTGCAACCTTAGCAGCCTATCAGCATAGGCTTGCTGATTTGCAGCACGGTCACCTGCAGCTGTAAAGTAAATGAAGGGATATTAAGCATACCTATCCGTTATACATACTCCATTATCAATTCTTACATACTGCATTCCATGGCTATATACTCAGTTGTGGGGCATTCTGCATCCCATGGGTCTCCTGTATCCACTGGTTCAGGCGGTCCTGCTTTCATCTCTTCAGGTCTGCATGGTGGTGATGGACCTGCTCACCAGTGTGAGGAACGCCTGTGGCATTGGTGAGGTCACGAGCTAACCAGTTCCAAGCCTCTGCCTTGTTCTCCGTCCCTTGGAACTGGCCCTGTAGGAGTCTTGTCTCATGATGGTGGACAAGGAGCCAAACCATGTATTTGGACTCCTCGATGCCCCAACGTTGCGCTCTGAAGCGTGAACCCTCTCCTGCACCTGCCATTCTGACTGCAAATGTGAGCTACAATCAGTTATGGCGAGTATTCCCGCCTATGGGGCTTAAATATGCCGCATTTACTGCACCTTTTTGTGATTGGCCATTTTGTAAAATTCTTGGCTGACTGCAGACCTGCTTAGTAATGGTTAAACTACCATTCTTAACTTTATGAATGTTAATAGTGGCTGCTTCCCCTATGTTGTCATGGCTTAGTGGTTCTGTACTTTGATTATGATGCAAAGAGTCCTGGGTTCGAACCGTGTCATTCTTTTATTTTAATACCGTCTAGACAGGCTAGGGGGTGTGGCTGCATTTAAGCAACTTAGCTCTACGTTGCTCCCCGGTGCCCTGGTTGGTGTGGCGCGCACATCCATGCAAACACATTGCGCTGAGTAAAGCGCTTTTAAACTTTGGGCAACTCTATTTAGCTGGGTAAAGCACTATTAAACTATGGGCAACTCTGTTTAGCTGGGTAAAGTGCTATTAAACTATGGGCAACTCTGTTTAGCTGGGTAAAGCACTATTAAACTATGGGCAACTCTGTTTAGCTGGATAAACTGCTATTAAACTATGGGCACCTCTGTTTAGCTGTGTAAAATGTTGCTTAACACCAGGCTATCTGAGTCCTTTAAAAATATATATTTTGTTCACTGATACATTGGCCATGTCACTGCTTTTAATAAAATTTTAATCATATATGTCTGGTATTATTTCAAATACTGATTTAAAACATAAATAAGAAGGGGAGTGGTGGGACTCAAACTGTGAATGCCTTCTCTTTGTGCATACGCTCTACCATTACACTATTGCAATTTAGGGTGATTTGCATAAACATTCTTTCTTATGCTCTTCCATGACAGAATTGCTAACTCTAGCTAAGCAATGGGCACACCTACGCACACACGCGCAAATACGGGCAGCTATATCGTGGATTTAAAAAATATATATATAATTATTTACTTTATATAAGTGTGATGGGGGTTTACAGTGTCAGGTAGTGTGGTGTTGGGTGCAAGTACATTTGAGCGAACTCGCTTTTGTATGTTGACATTTTGCTTTTTATAACCTTGCAGGGGCGTGCACATTTAGACTGCTCGGTAGATGGACACACCCCCTGCTTTCCTACTCAGTCCGTGTAAGAGTTATGGTTGAGTCAGCGTACCCTCATGAATATTCATGGCACGCTGACGTCAAACCATTCAACTGCAGCCTCTGAGTAAGACTTATTAAGTCTTGCACAGAGGATTAGTGAATCCGGGGGAATGTTCTATTACTTCAACAGCAATCTCATTGATATGGTTACAGGAACATTGACTGTAGATCATACCTCTCAGCTGTACAGATTTTCTCGGAATGTCCGGATTTTTGCCTTACATTTTTGGTCCATTTTTAATAAAATTGTGGCTTTCTGGCAAATTAGTGGCAAATAATATAAAACTCGGAAAGTGCAAAAAACAACAAATTAAAACAAAGTACTGTGGTGAAGAGACGGCAACCCGAACTACTAAGAGAATAATAAAATTTAATATGTAAAACGCTTTTCATTTGCCTCCTTTGACAAACTTCTTCAGACGTCTGAAAAAGCTTTGAGCTGCTCACCCCTACTGTAAGTTTGATTTCGGAAGCTCCTTCTAGTTTCTTCTGCCTATTCTACTGAGCACTGAAAGGTCAAGTGGGGAAATGCTTCTGCTTTGACTCTTAAAACTTGAGTTAGCCTCTGTTTCATATCCGTCTACTCACTTAATGTACACTGTAATATTTAGAGTATTAATACCCCTTTTCATCTTACTTTTAAAATGTGTAATACCTGGGACTAGATTACCAATCACTGGAAACCTAGAAACTGCTTCTCAGGAATTATCTCAGGATTATCATTTCTGTTTTGCTTCTGCTGCGAGAATTATTATTTCTTAGCCTTCCTAGAGATTGAAAAAACAAAAGCTGCCAGCCCAGCCAGATAGAATCTTGTAAATAATTTTATGTGATTTGTAAATATTAATATCACTGACAGACTGGTTTTACAAATGTAAGAGATCTGTTATGAATAAAATATGTTGTACTGAGCTTCAAAAATGTAACCACAGTGCACTATGGTGGAAAAAAGCTGATAAGTGAAGCATTGCATGACTGATCTCAAACTTGGAGACATGATGTCTAGGCTAAGACATTCTTTATTTGTTTTGAGACCAGAGTTAATTGCTAGATTTTACATGTATAATGTGTTTTATTGCTGTGGCCTCGTCCAGGTGCAACAATACAAAGATATGTTAAACTCTGTGTTTCTGTTAGCCTGGGAAATTACACCAGATAAGTGTAAGAATTATGTAATCTAAAATGAGTCGGCAGTGATGTAGCATCTATTCAAGACTTTCTCAGAGAGAGAGAGAGAATTAGAGCATTTTGGATTTTGTCTGAACCTGAACACATCTACTCACCAGTACTCTTGCTTTGCTCTGTATGTATGCAAGTTATTTAAGACCATGTTTCTTCTAGAAATAGGTAGAAAATAGTAAGATTAAACCAGCTGTTTTCTATATTTGTCAGACTATTCTACAGTATTATTTTAAGCATTTTCCTGTGATGTCTGAACTCTTAATTAGCACTTTGCTGAATTGAGGAGATTTGTCTAGTGTTTTATTATTTATTATTAAATATTTTTAAAGGAGATTTGTCTAGTGTTTTATTATTTATTATTAAATATTTTTAAACCTTTCAACTGTGGCTGTTTGTGTAGAGATAATTTAAACTCTAGATTACATTGAACATATATAGTGATACAGTACAAAGCCATTCCTATAAGCCTTGCTGTTCATCACACTTACTAACTGGATAATAATATTGCACGGTAAAATTGGACACTGTTTGGTAAGGGCCTTATTAGTAGCTGATATTAGTGGGTGGTGGTTTTAGTAATTTCTACCTTATAGCCTGGGCAGAGAATGAGCCATAGCTGGAGAGCCTGTGCCAGCCTTTCCCAGGAGATTCTGTGTGTTTGTATATAACTCATATCTCCAAGTGTGTGTGTGTGTGTGTGTCAGCTACTTGGGCAAGGACATGAAACACTGGTTGGACAGAGACAGTGCTGGAGGTTTTAGCTTGACCACTAGGCTGAGACCTGTACCCTATAGCTGTGCCAGTGGGGATTCTTATTGGGGATCTGGAGAAAAAGGGAGAAACCAAACACAGACTGACTGTGATTTCTGTGTGCTCTTAAGGGAAATTGTACTTTACTGTGTTTGCACTTGTTATCCTTCCCAATGTGCATGCCCCTTACTGGTGCTAGTGGTGAGGATTAAGGCTCCTTGATTACTGCGCCAGTGCATGAGTGTCACATATTAATTGGTTGGCAGTGGTGGGATATCCTCACCACCATATTAATTGTTTGGCACATATTACTTGGCTTGTAGTGGTGTGGATAGTGAATTCCTGTAGCATGTGCCCAGTGATCACTGAAGGTGTTTTTGCACTCTAAATCAGCCATGCAGTGAATACTCAGAGTTCAGATCACATTTATTTTATTTCTTTTGTTAGCTTAGTTAGTCAGGAAGAACAGGCAAACATGTCAACAGAGGAGTATGGCAAGGTGACAAGGAGCCAGTTGGCTGAGATGTGCCAGGCTAAGGGATGGGTGCATAGAAACCTGACTAAGGCAGACATGATTGCAGCTTTGGTCACAGCTGCATCAGAAAACAGCAATCAGGAGGATGATCAGACTGGCTGTGGAGATGTACAACACTTAGAGAATGGACAGCTCAACCTTTCTGCAGAGGACTTAAAAATCCATCTAGAGCTAAAAACACTTGAGTTGGAGGCCAGGCATTTGTAAACAGAAGCAGTAGAGAGACTGAGATGTCTACAGGCTGAAGAGAATGAGCAACTGTTATGCCTGGAAGCTGAGAAGAAGGAGAGGCAGAGGCAGCACAAAAAGGAGATGCTGACCCTTTGTCAGAATCATGAGGTAATGGGGAATGGAGTAACTGGATCCCAGTAGCAAAAAAGGTCAGTACATTTCTTTCACAGTTTTTCAGATTTGGATAATTTTGATAGTTTCATTCATATGGTTGAGAGGGTATGTAAACAGTATGATGTTGACCAAAGGCTCTGGGTACAGTTTCTGACCCCCTTACTCCATGGTAAAGCTGTAACTGTGCTGTATAAATTATTTGATCGTGAATTTTTTGATTATACTACTGTTAAGAATTGTTTGTTAGAATTTTGTAAGCTAACATCTGGAGCTTATAGGAAAACGTTTTGTGAGCATAGATGCAAGGCAGATGAAAGTGTGTATGAATATGTTGCTGAACTGAGCACTTATTTTCATAGGTAGGTGAGTGGATGTCAGGTCACCACATTTAAAGGGCTGGCAGACCTTTTTGTTAGGGAACAAGCCCCTAGCACTTTGCCTGAGGACATGAGAATCTGGTTAGCTGATAGACAATGTGCCATTTCAGATTAATTGGGGAAGAAGGGAGACTTACACCTAGCAAGCAGGGCATGCCTGCACAGGAAAAGGACCCCCAGTACTGCTCATGGGTCTAAAGGAACCCATGGTGGGCAGCCCAGACTGCCCCAACAGAATCTGCCAGTAGCAGGGGAAGCTACTAATCCAGGTACACATCCAGGACCTAGGGTTAAATGCTTTGAATGCAACCAGTGGGGTCATGTGGACTATAGATGCCCATGAAGGCAAGGTGGGGAACAAAAGGTGAGAGAGCCAGTAAATGGGATGACAAAATGTCAATAGTAGGTTGTCTTGAGACAGCAGGGGTACCAAACTACTATCCTGCAAATGTCCTGCTAGGGAAGGATTTTGATGAGGCAGTAGCATGTATTAATGCAGTTACACATAGGCTTGAAGACAAGCATGTGGGTCTGGTAGCCTGGGGGAGCCCCAGTCAGACTGCATACTTGCAGTCAGGATTGGTGAGGTGATTACTTCAGGGAGGGAGTTACCCTGCAGCAGTGAGACTGAAGGTGAGACACTGCTGCTTGTGGGTACTGATGGTCCCTTGGACAGAGTGACTGCAAAAGTAGAGGTGAGTAGTAGTACACAGGCTGACAGTGAGGCACCACAGTCAGAGGATGCCAGACTTCCTGTTGAAGGGGAGCTGGTAAGGGTTACAAAGAGAGACTTGTGACAGGCTCGGCTCTCAGACCCTACATTACAAGGCCTGAGGCAGGTAGCTAGTGAGCCACCTTATTCTCAATGGAAAGGGGAATCTGTATACTTTGACAAAGGGTTACTATATAGAGAGTGGACCCCTAAGGGAGGGCTAGAAGGTGAGAGGATACAGCAGTTGGTAGTGCCTAGACAATACTGTCTGGTGCTAGTAGCCATAGCCCATGATATTCTCTTTGCAGGACATATGAGCATAAAATGTACAAAGAGATGTATTATACAGAACTTCTATTGGCCTGGAATTTCTAGGTTGTAACAAGGTACTGCAGGACCTGTGAGCAGTGCCAAAAAGTAGACAAGGCAGGAGACAAGGTGAAAGCTCCTTTGATGCCTTTGCCTGTGATTGAGGAGCCATTTCAGAGAGTAGCTATGGATAATGTCGGGCCTCTGTCTACCCCAAGTTCCACAGGGAAAACATATATCCTATTGGTAGTAGATTATGCTACAAGATACCCTGAGGCAGTGGCTTTTTCCTCCATTGAGGCAGAAAAAGTGACAAATACTTTGTTAGAGATTTTCAGCAGGGTAGGTTTCCCAAAAGAAATACTGACTGGCAGAGGTGCCAATTTCATGTCAGATCTACTGGCTTGTCTGTGAAAGTACTGTGGGATGAAGCATCTGAAGACCTCCCCCTACCATCCCCAGACTAATGGTCTTGTTGAGAGGTTAAACTCTACAATCAATTCCATGCTACAGGCATTTACAGACCAGTTTAAGAGGGAATGGGACAAATATTTTCTCTAGCTGTTGATTGCTTACAGAGAAGTTCCCCAGGATTCCACAGGTTTTCACCCTTTGAGTTGCTGTATGGGCATAGGGTGAGGGGGGCCTCTAGATTTAATTCAAGATGAGTGGGAGGGTGAGTGTGAATCTCATAAGGAGTCTATTGTGGCATATGTCGTAAACCTCAGGACAAGGCTGAGTGAACTCATGGGCTTGACCTAGGATAACCTGGCAGAAGCCCATCAACAGAAAAAGGTCTGGTATGACAGGAATGCTTGAGCTAGAGAGTATGCTGTAGGGCAGCAGGTAATGGTTCTCATTCCTGTTAGACACAACAAGCTGCAAGCAGTTTGGAAGGGACCTTACAAGGTGGTAAGAAAGGTAAGTGATGTTAACTACATGGTGGAACTGCTAGGCAGGAGGCAGGGGCACATATTGTACACATGTTAACATGACAAAACCTTACCATGATAGGGAGGCTCTTTTGCTGAGTATTTGCAGTGGATTGCAGGAGGAGTCTGAGGAAGATCTGGTCACTAATCTCCTCAGTGAGGCTTGGACTGACACCCAAGTGAAGGGCTATCAATGTCCCAGCAGCTATCTCCTACCCAGGTTTGAGAAATCTGAGAAGTGTTACAGGAGTTTGGGGACATGTTCACTGGGAAACCAGGGTACACCCAAGTGGTGCAGCCCCAGGTGGATACATGACCCCAAAGGCCTATTAGGCAGTCCCCTTATTGGGTGCCTGAGAGAGTCAAACAGACTCTGAGGGAGGAGATACATGAGATGCTGGAACTAGGGGTAATTCAAGATTCCAACAGTTGCTGGGCCTCCCAAGTGGTGCTGGTGCCAAAGAAGGATAGTATGACCAGGTTCTGTGTGGACTACAGGAAATTAAATAGTCACACAGAGTCAGATGCTTACCCCATGCCTACAACATATGAAGCCCTAGAGCAGCTGAGCGGGGCTAAGTATCTTACCACCATTGATCTTACCAAGGGTTACAGACAGCTGCCCTTAACTCCCAGTGCTAGAGAGAGGTCAGCCTTTGTGACTCCTTTTGGCCTGTATAAGTTCACAAAGGTGCCCTTTGGGATGACAAATGCCCCAGCAACTTTCCAGAGGCTGGTATATCATATCCTAGCAAGAACAGGAGGGTTTGCCCTTGCTTACCTAGGTGATATTGCCATCTACAGCCATTCTTGGCAAGAATCCCTTCAGAATGGCAGGGAGGTGCTGGGCAGACTACAGAGGGCAGTGTTGACCATTAAACTCAGCAAATGTTAGGTGAGCATGGCAGAGGTCTCCTACCTGGGACATAGAGTGGGGAGTGATAAGATCAGGCCAGAACCTGCAAAAGTGGAAGCCATTCATGCATGGCCTGCATCTGTTACCAAAAAACAGGTGAGGGCATTCTTAGGGACAGCAGGGTACTACAGAAAGTTCACCCTAAGTTATAGTGCCATAGCTGCTCTCCTCACAGACCTGACAAGGAAAAGCAGGCCATATAAGGTAATGTGGACCACAGCTTGTGAGCAGGCATTCCAGAAGCTTAAAGAATCTTTGGGAGGTCCCCATGTGTTAGCCAGTCCAGATTTCAGCAAAGAATTTGTTGTGCGGGTGGATGCTTTGGACCATGGGGTGTAGACTGTACTTAGCCAGATTTCTTTAGAGAGAGAAGAGCACCCAGTCTCCAACCCAGGGAGGAATGTTATGCAGTTGTAGAAAAGAGAAAAGGAATGTATAGCCATAGTGTGGGCACTGCAGAAACCTCAGCCTTATCTGCATAGAAGGAAATTCACTGTAGTTACAGATCACAATCCTCTAACATGGTTACACTGAGGTAGCCAGCAGAATGATAAGTTGCTAAGATGGAGCCTAGGGTTGCAAGCATATGATATGTCAGTGCAGCACTGCAGTGGGATTAGCAATGCCAATGCAGATGGGGTCTCAAGACAGGGACTGGGGTAAGGTATATTCAGATAGACCTAACACTCTCAAGCAATGCTTTTCAAGGGTCACTTAAAAAACTAGCTTGGGTTCTCAGGGAAGGGAGAAATGTGAAAAACTGAAAGGCTGCCAGCCGAGCCAGATATAAACTTGTAAATAATTCTATGGGATTTATAAATATTAATATAATCCACAGGCTGATTTTACAAATGTAAAAGAGAACTAGCTGTTATGATTAAACTTTATGTTGTACTGAGCTTCAAAATTGTAACCACAGTGCACTCTGCTGGAAGAAAGCTGATAAGTCAAGCATTGTATGACTGTTTGATCTCAAACTCGGAGACATTATGTCTGGGCTAAGACATTCTTTCTGTTGTTTTGAGACCAGACTTAATTGCTAGATTTTACATGTAAAATGTCTTTTATTGCTGTGGCCTCCTGCAGGTGCAAGATTAAAAGATATGTTAAACTCTGAGTTTCTGTTAGCCTGGGAAATTAAACCAGGGAAGTGTCAAGAATAATGTAACCTAAAATGAATCAGAAGTGATGTATTATCAATTTAAGACTTTCCCAGAGAGAGAGGGAATTAAAGCATTTTGGATTTTGTCTGAACCTGAACACATCTATTCACCAGTACTCTGCCTTTGCTCTGTATGTATGTTAGTTATTTAGAACATTGTTTCTCTTAGAAATAGATAGAAAATAGTAAGATTAGACTAGCTGTTTTCTATATTTATGTCAGACTATTCTACAGTATTATTTTAAGTATTTCCTGTGATGTCTGAAGTCTTGACTAGCACTGTGTTGAAATGAAGAGATGTGTCTTGTGTTTTCATTATTTATTATTAAATATTTTTTAAACACTTCAACTGTGGCTGTTTTGTGTAGAGATAATTTAAGCTCTAGAGTATATTGCATGTGTATAGTGATACTGTACAAAGTCACTCCAATAAGCCTTGCTGTTCATCACACTTAGTAACTAGATAATAATATTGCACAGTAAAATCGGACACCCTTTGGTAAGGGCCTTATTAGTAGCTGATATTAGTGGTTGGTGGCAGTGATTTCTACCTTATGGCCTGCGCAAAGAAGGGGGCATAGCTAGATAACCTGTGCCAGTCTTCCCCAGGAGTGTCTATGTGTTTGTATATAATTCATATCTCAAAGTGTGTGTGTGTGTCAACTACTTGGGCAGGGACACAAAGCACTGGCTGGACAGAGAGGCGGCGGGTGGTTTTAGCTTGACCACTAGGCTGAGACCTGTACCCTATAGCTCTGCCAGTGGGGAGTCTTATTGGGTATCTGGAGAAAGGGAGAAACCAGCCCTGGACTGACTGTGATGTCTGTGTTCTCTTAAGGCAAATTGTAATTTACTGTGTGTTTACTTATTATCCTTCCCAATGTGCATACTCCTCACTGGTGCTAGTGGTGAGGATTGAGGCTTCTTGATTACTGGGGCAGTGCATGGGTGTCACATCAACAATCACTAGAAAGCCTGAAAATTGCTTCTTTGGGATTAATGCTAATGCTTTGTTTGTGGTGAGGGCAGATGATAGTCAGTGACTGGGGAATGTGTATGGAACATTAGTAACTGGTCTGGTTGCAGTTTTAGTGAGAACCTTTGTGCAACTTGGCTTTCATTTTCATCCAGCTGCTGCAGGCTCTATCCAGGTTCTCTACCAAATGAAGATTACAGCAAGTATACTAAATCCAGAACCATCTATTCTTGGTTAATACTACCTTTCAGGAAGCAGCTTGGGATTAGTTCTACTCTTTTGCTTCTGGTGAGAGAAGGAGCAAAGGATCATTGATTTCTAGCTGCATTAATCTGTGCTGAGGCCAGCACTATCTCCACTACTAGACAGATAACATCTCCTGTAATGAACAGCAAATCACATAGGCACTACTCCTCCTTCAGCCCATATTAGTAAGTACCTGGAATAGTGGATTTGCAATTTACAACCATTTCTGTAGCCAGTTTGGTTGAAATGGGCATCCTGAAACAATGTAGAAATTGCCTCATGTATACTGCCAAACAAACCACCTACTACTTAAACAAACTGACATAGTGTGTGAGAGATGTAAATATATAATGTTATTGCAGGCAAAGGTCTCATATAAAGCCACAACAAATAACATGCAAATTGACTATATTACACAACACCACACTAAACTAATCACACTCAGCTCAGACCAAACACATTGCCTTACATATGCTAAAGCACTTGCAAATTATGTAGCTAAACCAAAAAGGCCTCATAAATATAACCTAAGAAATGAGTACCCTCATATACTTCACAAACACACAACAAAGGCAGAATCCACCATGCAACATACATCTAAGGGTCACACTGACTGAATTCAAAAACTCATAAAGCAAACCTCTACACATGCCAATATCTTAGTCATAGGTGACTTCATAGTGAGAAACATCAATGCACCACTCACCAGGCTGTGCAAGGAGATGGTCATGGTCAGTTGCCTATCAGGTGCCAGGATTCACCACTTCATGCATACACTCAGTTCTTTGCATCACATGCACACATATGACAAAGTCATACTGCATGTGGATATAAATGACTTGAGACATACCTCCCTGGGCTAAATGAAGAGACATGATAGCACTGTTCAGATGTGTGCCTGAGGCAAGTATGCGCCTAGCCTTCAGTAGCATTCTACCATCACTAGAATGATGCCACAATATAAAAACCTTATTGACCTCAACAACTGGCTTAACATCTGGTGTCATTCTCAGGAGGTACAATACAGATCAGCTTGGATATGAGATGATAAATAGGACAAACTGCTTTGCCAAGAATGATCTGTATCTAGCTCCCCAAGGCTTTTGTGTATTGGTTAAATCCTTATCCACCCTAAGAGTGCCTTTATTAGGCAATGCCAATCTTCTAAATCTTCCAACCTAACAAAACAGAATCTCAATATCATAAAGATACTGCTGTCCATTGCTAAGAGCCTTAACAAAAACTCCACTTCCTACAAGCACTCTTTATCATGGAAAACATCAATAATGGGCATTGTCACAGATACCTGGTTCAAGATCAATGAGAGCTCTCCATCAGTGCAGGGTTTAAAACCAATGAGAACACTCCATCAGTGCAGAGTTTAAGACCAATGAGAACATTTAATCAGTGCAGGGTTTAAGACCATTGAGAGCACTCCATCAATGCAAGGTTTAAGACCAATGACAGCACTCCATCAGTACAGGGTTGCAATGCCTACCACACATTCAGGTCCATTGCAATAGATGAAGGGTCTAAAAGCAGTGGTGTCCACAAAACAATCACCTTCAGACTCATTAGACAAGATAATGATTTGAAAATAAATGATCTACAGACTCTCGACTGATCTAGTTTATATTCGGCAAATGCAGCTTCTGCCTTCTTAACCTGACTGACTTCAAAAAAGTCACTGAGGTAATGGATGAATGCAAACCAGTACACACTGACTATCTGGAACTTGCAAAGGCATTCAGCACCATCCCACGCTCAGGCATCATAGATAAACTCTCTAAGCTAAATGTTACCCCCTGTGTAGCTTGCTGGATAGCAAACTGGCTCACAAATAAACATAGGAAGTAAGGGTGGGTAACTTTACTTCTTTCAAAAGATCTGTCACTATTGGCATGGCCCAGGGTTTAGTCTTTGGGCTACTTCTCTTTTGCATTTACTTCTCAGAGGTTAAAACTAACATTAAAGGACTGTGGTTGACAAAGTTTGCAGATGACTGCAAACTGGTGCCATCATCAACTCACCAGAGGATTTCATGATCCTACTTGACAGCCTATCCTAAACAAATAGTTGATTGCAAAACCATGGATAGAAACTAAATGCAAAGAACTGTATAATTGTATCTGTTGGCTATCATGACTTCCTTTGTAACTGTCACATTGACAATACACCCCTGGCTTGAAAACTGATCCCATAGTTAGAGATCTGGAAACTTATGCTAACGATGAACTGTCATTTGATCAGCACATTTCCTCTATTGTAAGGAAGTCCTTTTTCATTGCAGAAATTAAATGGAGGATATGATATCCATATCCAGGGATGTAACTATTTGTCTGTATTTGGCACTCATTAGGTCGATCATTGCGTATAATGGCCCTTTCAGTATGTACCTTTCCAAACACTTATCACAGTTGGAATGACCAGAGCACTTTCTCACTAAACAAAGCAAGAGCCTAAGTCATGAAAACAATGCAGAGCATCTCAAAACCTTGTCTATCTCTTCTCAGTATCATACAAACTATAGAGAGACGCCCTCTACCTCACATATAGATCTTCAATAGACCCTGTTCTGTCACACCTATTATACATTCAAAAATTCAGTGTGATGGGAAATATCTGCTCAAAGAATCTCAATCTCATTTGCAAGATAAACAGAACATGCAGGAGGGACAAGTATCTATTACTGAGAATGCCACTTCTATTTAACTGGCTTCATAAAGCAGAATAATTATCTTATTCTACTCCAATGTAACTTGGGTGAATAGCTGGGTTATCATAAATTCTCCACTGGCTTAGCACCAATAGCCTTCATGGATAGGGGAAATGGGCAAGTACCTAACATATACTTGTGCAGTATTTGGAAATTCATATTATAAAATATAAGGGCTAATAATTATGGGAATTCAGAGCTAGACTTCTTAAGATCCTCACAGATTAATAGCCTAGTAACTAGCTATGAATGTGTGAACCTACTAATTTTACTTCTCCTCCTGAACATTATTCTTCATGTGTTGTTCTCACATATTCATAAGTTTATATGTTCATAGGTTCATACTAGGCTATCTGCCCTAGGCCATTTATAAGCCTAGCCAGAGTATGTTTGGCTTTTGCCACCCATTTTAAATTAATTTTGCTATGCCCTTTTTTGAGGTTAGTATACTGTGCCTCTGTCTAACAGTGACACAGAAGTGATACCCGGGGTAAACCTACGATCTCCCATCCACTCATCAAGATTCCTCTTGAAAAGAGTCAATGAGGGACTCTGCCTAACCTGGACTGGGATTTTATTCCACAGTGAAGGGAGCCTCTGGGTTATGAATCTGTCCCTCAAGCATGTCCTATTTATTTCAGTGCTCAGGTTCAAGTCTCTTGAGCGTGTAGCTCGATTGGATTTGGATTTTTTGAGGTGCAGCATGTCCCTTAATTCCGGGTTGGATATGGCCTTATATGTCAGGCACAGGTCGCCTCTGAGCAGGCGGTATGCCACTGAGTACAGCTGGAGTTTCTTTAACCGGGCAGCATATGGCATCAGTTTGAGCCCTTTGATCCTCTTGGTGAGGTACCTTTGGGGACTTTCCAGTTGCTGCAGATGTTCGGTAAGGTACATCCCAAAAGGGGCATTGCACTCGATTATGGGCCTGATGAGGGATGAGTAAAGAGGCATGATGACCTCCCCTAATCTAGATGTGAATCCCTTCATGATTAGGTGGGCTATATAAAATGTTTTTCTAACCACTTTGGCCATGTGGTTGTCAAATGAGAGACTGATATCAACTTGGGTCCCCAGGTCCCTAATTACTTCTTCTGTACTTAATGGATTACCACCTATGTGGTAATTTGTGGTCACTTTGTTTTTGCCAAAGGGGATGTCTATACACTTTTTGGTGTTTAGCTTGAGGCCATGGCTCTGGTACCAGTTGTCTGTTTCTATGAGGCCCTTTTGGAGGATGCTTGTGTCGGATGGAGAGTCAATTATGGTGCCCAGTTTGTAGTCATCTGTGAACTTGGTCAGCCACAGTCCTTCCGTGTTGGCCTGTACCTCCGAGAAATATATACCGAACAAGAGAGGTCCCAGGACTGAGCCTTGTGGGACGCCACTTGTAACTGGTTTGGAGTCTGACATGGCTCCAGCAATTCTAACCATGTGGGTTCTGTCCTTGAGCCAGTTTGCAACCCATCTAGTGACATAGGGGTTTATATTTAAGCTGGTGAGCTTATCTATAATGCCTGAGTTGGGTATTGTATCGAAGACTTTTGCGAGGTCCAGGTAGGCTGTGTGGACCACCTTCCCTTCATCAATGGCCTTGGTGACTGTTTCAAAGAAGTCAACCAGGTTTAAGAGGCAGGATCTGCCCTTAACAAAGCCGAACTGGGTAGGATCCAGTGTCTGCAGGTCCCCGATATCTTTATTTATGAGGTCCATGATGATCCTTTCCATAGCTTTGCAGACCAAGCTAGTCAGGCTTATGGGGCAATAGTTTCCAGGGTCCGTTGAGGCACCACCTTTGTGGAGAGGGACCACTGTTGCTGTACGCCACTCTTTGGGTACATATCCTGTAGTCAGGCTGAGATTGAGCAGTAGTTTTATGTTTGGGTTTAGCTCTTCTTGGAGTTCATGTAGGACACAGCCTGGGACACTGTCTGGTCCCATTGATGCTGTGTTTTTTGCTTTGGAGAGGGCGGCTCTTACCTGAGCATCAGAGATGTCAGGGGGGGCAGCACTCTGCTTGGATAGTTATTTGCCCTTTTGGTGGGGGGGGGGGAGTTTGCGCTGAACCTGTCAGCTAGGATATTGGCAATGTCTGTGGGTTCAGTGTATTTATTATCATTTTGGACTAATTCTGAGCATATCTGGGAATTCCCACCCAGGTTCCTAACATAACTAAAGAAAGCCTTGTGATTATCCTTAGTGTCCTGTGCAATTTTTCCTCTCGAAGCTGGCCTTAGACAATTTTATGAGTGCCCTTAGTTTTTTGCTAATACTGATCAGAGATGCCTTCCCTTTTTGGGATTTTGCTCTATCATGTAGTAGCTTCCCCCTTCTATTGTATAGTTTGTTTATGGTTGGGGTCCACCAGACAGGACGTCTGCCTTTGGAGGATTGGGTCTTGGTTTTATTTGGGATTGCATGATCCATGCATTCCTGAAGGTGTTCATAGAATGCATTTATAAAGGATTGTGCGGTCTGGGCCGTATTTTCCACAGGCCCGGGGACTTTGAAGGATTCCACCTCGGTTTTGAGGAGCATGACATTTGCTTTAGAGAAGTTTTTCACTGTGGTTTTCTGGGCAGGGGGTGGGGTCGGGATGTGAATATCCAGTGAGATCAGTTTATGGTCTGATCTTACCAGTGAGGGATACACTTCTGGTCTGGAGCATAGAGTCCCCATGTTGGTGATGATCAGGTCCAGTATGTTTTCCCCTCTTGTGGGAATGGTAACAAGTTGTTCAATTGCATCTGAGTTTATGAATTCTAGGAACCTTTGGGCTAGGGTGTTGGAGCTAGAGTAATTCTCCCAGTCTATGTTTGGGTAGTTAAAGTCGCCCAATATAATGGTGTTTGGAAAGACCTTCAAATTTTCCAGTGGTCTCAGGAAGGCCGAGTGGGATTCCTGGGTTTGGGAGGGTGGTCTGTATCAGGCTATAAACTGGAAGGCAGTTTTACCCACTGTTAGTTGCACATGGATAGTCTCTGATGCTTCGTGCTTTGCCACCAACCTGGAGGTGTGGGTATCTTCGATGAATATCGAACTTCCCCTCCTTTTGTGGTTCGGTCCAAGTTTTGGGGCTGAAAAGCATGGTATGAGGTATAACCTGGTAGTGCTGAGGTGCTCTCGGGAGCCCTGAACCAGGTTTCTGTTACTGCACAGATATCAATGTTCTCCATGCTAAGGAGAGTTTTGAGTGCATGCATCTTGAGGCTTAGACTTCTGGCATTGAGTAGCATTACTCTTAGTTTCTTATCCCTTGTGATACCTATGGAGGTGGGTTTGTCTTTTGAGCCTTGCCTAAAAAAGGCACTATGGGGGTAGCAAGAGCCTTTGCCAATATCCGAAAGCCCAGGGGTGACAGGTGCAAGCCGTCCGTAGTGAAGCATCATAGCTTGTCAAGCATATCATCCCAGGCTGACAGGCATTGGATCCCCTTTGAATGACACCAATACTTAAGCCAATTGTTGAAACTGATCATCTTGTCTTCATATTGTGGCATCATTCTTGGTGACGGTAAGATGCTACTCAAGGTCAGGGTCATACCGGCCTGGGCTACATGCTCAGAGAGCTCCTCTATGTCTCTTCAAATTATTTCTATGTTGTTTCCTTATTTTCTTTTCCAAAGACCCACCTTCAAATTTATAATTGGCTTAGATTTTGATATCTCCTAGCAATTACATTTTTTTTTGCAGTCAAATGAATTAAACTTAATAAGACATTTTTATGTCTAGGCATTTGAGTTTCTATATGTCAGAAGAAAATAATAATTTCCTTAGTTACAATAATTTGCTTCCTCAAAAATTCTGACAAAGTACCCTGTAGAGAATTTTTAAAAATTACCAACACATTGCATTCCCAAAGAGCATGTTCCCAAGTATGCCCCTTTGTATCCCATGTCCAACATTTTCTATATACCCATGGAAAAGTTCTCTGAAGTCTACTTGGGATATAAAAGTACCTGTGCAAACACTTCCATGTAAACATTTTTAACCTTAGATGGTTATTACTGTCTGTCAACATGTTATCCGCAAATTAACAGCTTATCAAAAAAAAAAAATCACTTCAATTTTTTTACTTTCTGTTAATTTAACAGTTTGGCAATTAAATAATTCTTTCAATAGCATTTACTTACACTAATCCACACTATTTATACTGGTCCGAAAGTGACATACATGCCTCCTGCCTACATATTAATGTTAAAGCATTAGCAGTTTCAGTGGCACAACAGGTAGCACACTTACCTTCTTTGCAGAAGCCTGTGGGTTCTATTCCCTCAGCAACTAGATCTGATACTGCAGTGCAGCATAAGGGAGGGTCCTTATTCTCATTTGTGGGTTGAGACATTTACCTGAGGTACTATATGCCTGAACTGGTGATAACGCAGGTGGATGTAAAAGATCCCATGGCACCTATGGAAGAGAGTAGGGGTCCTTTATTCATATACAAAATCTCTTATGTACAAATATATTTAAACATATTCATAATTTCCTTACAAACATACTAAACTTTCATCCTTATCAGACCCCACTCCTTTTTCCATAACCACCATCTGATTTTACTTAACATTGTTGCTAAAATTAATTTCCCTATTCAACATAATTTCATTTATTCCTTCATTCCATATAACCCATATGACATAAATATCTTTTTATCTATTATTTAATATATTATTTACTTCTATAATATCCATAATTAATCATATCCATGCTTATTTTATCCACTTATTTTATATCTTTGAAAAAAATCTTAATTACATCATTTTTCCTATAAAATTTTACTCTTTTACATTTCAAAAACACATGTTCAGTAGTTTCTTCTTTGTGACAATGTAAACACATTCTATCACTTTTGTTTTTATAAGACACATTAAACCATTATATCACTTTTCTTTTTATAAGGCACATTTCCTGTTACTGGTAATTCATGTATTACCAGTATCCACAAAAAATCTTGAGCTTTTCGTCTTTCTGATTACACCATTTGCTTCTTATTTTTATAGACTTTGGGCCGGATTTACGAAAGAGTGCATGGAGTGCAAGAAGAGTGTAGGAGCTCACGCCGGCAATATGTCTGCCGTGCGATCCAGGTACAGTCGGCAGGGGTGTGCACGAGAGCTGCTAAAGCTACTCTTGCACAGATAGCATCATGGTATGCAAATTACCTCATTTGCTGGTGAAAGCCATGCAAATGAGGTAAATTTGTGATCCAGGAAACACTAAGCTGTCCATGGAAGATTAGTGTTAGCTGCAGAAATGTACTCCGTTGGTAACGGAGTACCGTTCTGCAAATAGCTAAGAGGAGCTATGACAGCTCCAAATAAAGGATGCATACAGTTGAAGAAGCATGCCAATAGCCAAATATAAGGCCATTGGCATTTATAAATGTTTAAAAATATAAAAATTTAACTTTTTTTCCTGATCGCCGATATTTAAGCATAGTGCAGCACCGCGCAAACGTGTGGCGCTTATAAAAAGAAAATAATTTAAAAATAGCCAAAAATAGGCATTTTCACTAAAAAGCTTATTCTGCCATGCAGGTGAATGGCAGGCTGAAGACAACATGGCTACTGAGTAGTGGTTGCTAACAGGGGGAAGCTCAGTGTGAGAGATGTAACCATGCATTAGTAGGCAATCCTATGCAAATGAGGATAAGGATAGTGAATCCCAATTTTCCCCAGCATGTGAGCCATATCCCAAGAGTGTAAGAGTAGGAGTAGGTGAGCAGTAGAGTAGAATATAGGTGACATCATGAGGGGGTGTGTCAGACAGGCTGTAAGCTAATTGGAGCACAGTGGCTTATATTTGCTTTGAGTTGCTCAGGATTGCAAGAGGCATGCCTACAGTTGTCCTATTTGAAAACCTAAGAAAAAAACACAAAGTGTAGTCACCACCTGAAGATTCTCGTAGCTGATTAACTAGACAGGATTAAAGAGAAGCTGGAAGAACCACTCTTTTAATCGATTAATTGATTGTATGGTTGTATGCTGTGAGTATATAAGCTTGGTTTTTATTCTGTTTGACAAGGATCTGAAGAAGCGTACATTTAGTTATGTGAAAGCGCTTGTCCATTTTACTTCAATAAACCAAATTTTGGATATGTACAGTTGTGGTGGTTCTTCCAGCTTCTCTTTAATCCTATTTGAAAACCTCAAACCAAAGGTGCACAATGTTAAAAGATAGGAAACTCCTTGCAAACATGCACACAGCGTGTGCACGCGTGCGCGCATGTTTGCGATTGTTTGCATGGCGCTTCCACCCAGGTGGAAACAGAAAGGTAAAAGGAAGGAAAAGAAGTAGTAGGAAGTTAACCAAGGAGAACTAGCAGAGCTGCCAGGTGAAATATATCAGAATGAGCTAATTACACAGGCAGCAGACTAGCCCAGGCCAGCCAAGCCCAGCACTTTAAACTCTGCAAAAAACACCCCCCCCCCCTGTTTTTTCTCAAGAACTCTGCAGCACTGCAGTATACAAAAAGGGAAAGCTTAAAAAACTTAAGTCAGACAAAATGTTAGTGGCTGCTCTTGCTATCATAAACCAACATGTGCAAGGTGCTCAGGGTGGTGATGTTGTAAATGCTGCTGAGTAACCCACAGTGAGGAGATGGATAAGAGTGTACAGACCAAGGGTAACCTACCAGGGGCTACATGAGCTGGAGATAGTGGAGCACTATAGGGTGGAAAGAGACCTCCTACAGCAAATTGTTGAGCTGTGCCGGCCATGCCTCACACACAGAACCAACAGTGGGGAACTCATCACAGTGGATACCAAGGTATGTGTTGGCCTAAGAATACTAGCTACAGGTACCTTCCAAAAACCAACTGGTGATATGATGGGGATTTCACAGGCATCAGCATCCAGGGTACTCCACCAGTTCCTGGATGCCATGTCAGCACATGTCGGTGACAATTCCCGTGAGGCATTGGCCAGCAATATGCGTCTTTTCCACCAAATAGCAGAATACCTTGAAGTAGTGGGTGCAATAGACTGCATGCACATACGCATAAAAGCACCACCCAGTGAGCGGGCTAGGGTCTACATCAACTGCAAGGGCTTCTCCTCCATCAACTGGCAGGTCGTGTGCTGGCTGCCCTGGAAGCTATCACAATTCCCACATCTGGCATCTGATGCAGTTGTACCGGAGATTTGTCAATGGGGACATCCCTGATGGTCACCTAGTAGGGGATGCTGGATATGCACTGGAGCCGTGGCTGATGACACCCATCAGAAATGCACACACACCTGAACAAGAACTCCATAATGAGGCGCATTGCCAAACAAGAAACATAAGTGGGAAGTGTCAAGAATAATGTAACCTAAAATGAATCAGAAGTGATGTATTATCAATTTAAGACTTTCCCAGAGAGAGATAGAATTAAAGCATTTTGGATTTTGTCTGAACCTGAACACATCTACTCACCAGTACTCTGCCTTCGCTCTGTATGTATGTTAGTTATTTAGAACATTGTTTCTCTTAGAAATAGATCGAAAATAGTAAGATTAGACTAGCTGTTTTCTATATTTATGTCAGACTATTCTACAGTATTATTTTAAGTATTTCCTGTGATGTCTGAAGTCTTGACTAGCACTGTGTTGAATTGAAGAGATTTGTCTTGTGTTTTCATTATTTATTATTAAATATTTTTTAAACACTTCAACTGTGGCTGTTTTGTGTAGAGATAATTTAAGCTCTAGAGTACATTGCATGTGTATAGTGATACTGTACAAAGTCACTCCAATAAGCCTTGCTGTTCATCACACTTAGTAACTGGATAATAATATTGCACAGTAAAATTGGACACCCTTTGGTAAGGGCCTTATTAGTAGCTGATATTACTGGTTGGTGGCAGTGATTTCTACCTTATGGCCTGCGCAAAGAAGGGGGCATAGCTAGATAACCTGTGCCAATCTTCCCCAGGACTGTCTATGTGTTTGTATATAATTCATATCTCAAAGTGTGTGTGTGTCAACTACTTGGGCAGGGACACAAAGCACTGGTTGGACAGAGAGGGGGCTGGGGGTTTTAGGTTGACCACTAGGCTGAGACCTGTACCCTATAGTTGTGCCAGTGGGGAGTCTTATTGGGTATCTGGAGAAAGGGAGAAACCAGCCCTGGACTGACTGTGATGTCTGTGTTCTCTTAAGGCAAATTGTACTTTACTGTTTGCTTACTTATTATCCTTCCCAATGTGCATGCTCCTCACTGGTGCTAGTGGTGAGGATTGAGGCTTCTTGATTACTGGGGCAGTGCATGGGTGTCACATCAACAATCACTAGAAAGCCTGAAAATTGCTTCTTTGGGATTAATGCTAATGCTTTGTTTGTGGTGAGAGCAGATGATAGTCAGTGATTGGGGAATGTGTATGCAACATTAGTAACTGGTCTGGTTGCAGTTTTAGTGAGAACCTTTGTGCAACTTGGCTTTCAGTTTCATCCAGCTGCTGCAGGCTCTATCCAGGTTATCTACCAAAAGAAGATTACAGCAAGTATACTAAACCCAGAACCATCTATTCTTGGTTAATACTACCTTTCAGGAAGCAGCTTGAGATTAGTGCTGCTCTTTTGCTTCTGGTGAGAGAAGGAGCAAAGGATCATTCATTTCTAGCTGTATTAATCTGTGCTGAGGCCAGCACTATCTCCACTACTAGACAGATAACATCTCCTGTAATGAACAGCAAATCACATAGGCACTACTCCTCCGTCAGCCCATATTAGTAAGTACCTGGAACAGTGGATATGCAATTTACAACCATTTCTGTAGCCAGCTTGGTTGAAATGGGCATCCTGAAACAATGTAGAAATTGCCTCATGTATACTGCCAAACAAACCACCTACTACTTAAACAAACTAACATAGTGTGTGAGAGATGTAAATATATAATGTTATTGCAGGCAAAGGTCTCATATAAAGCCACAACAAATAACATGCAAATTGACTATATTACACAACACCACACTAAACTAATCACACTCAGCTCAGACCAAACACATTGCCTTACATATGCTAAAGCACTTGCAAATTATGCAGCTAAACCAAAAAGGCCTCATAAATATAACCTAAGAAATGAGTACCCTCATATACCTCACAAACACACAACACAGGCAGAATCCACCATGCAACATACATCTAAGGGTCGCACTGACTGAATTCAAAAACTCATAAAGCAAACCTCTACACATGCCAATATCTTAGTCATAGGTGACTTCATAGTGAGACACACCAATGCATCACTCACCAGGCTGTGCAAGGAGATGGTCATGGTCAGTTGCTTATCAGGTGCCAGGATTCACCACTTCATGCATACACTCAGTTCTTTGCACCAGATGCACACATATGACAAAGTCATACTGCATGTGGATATAAATGATTTGAGACATACCTCCCTGGGCTAAATGAAGAGACATGATAGCACTGTTCAGATGTGTGCATGAGGCAAGTATGAGCCTAGCCTTCAGTAGCATTCTACCATCACTAGAATGATGCTACAATATAAAAACATTATTGACCTCAACAACTGGCTTAACATCTGGTGTCATTCTCAGGAGGTACAATACAGATCAGCTTGGATATGAGATGATAAATAGGCCAAACTGCTTTGCCAAGAATGATCTGTATCTAGCTCCCCAAGGCTTTTGTGTATTGGCTAAATCCTTATCCACCCTAAGAGTGCCTTTATTAGGCAATGCCAATCTTTTAAATCTTCCAACCTAACAAAACAGAATCTCAATATCATAAAGATACTGCTGTCCATTGCTAAGAGCCTTAACAAAAAACTCCACTTCCTACAAGCACTCTTTATCATGGAAAACATCAATAATGGGCATTGTCACGGATACCTGGTTCAAGATCAATGAGAGCTCTCCATCAGTGCAGGGTTTAAAACCAATGAGAACACTCTATCAGTGCAGAGTTTAAGACCAATGAGAACATTCAATCAGTGCAGGGTTTAAGACCATTGAGAGCACTCCATCAATGCAAGGTTTAAGACCAATGACAGCACTCCATCAGTACAGGGTTGCAATGCCTACCACACATTCAGGTCCATTGCAATAGATGAAGGCTCTAAAAGCAGTGGTGTCCCCAAAAAAATCACCTTCAGACTCATTAGACAAGATAATGATTTGAAAATAAATGATCTACAGACTCTCGACTGATCCAGTTTATATTCAGCAAATGCAGCTTCTGCCTACTTAACCTGATTGACTTCAAAAAAGTCACTGAAGTAATGGATGAATGCAAACTAGTACACTCCGACTATCTGGACCTTGCAAAGGCATTCAGCACCATCCCACACTCAGGCATCATAGATAAACTCTCTAAGCTAAATGTTACCCCCTTTGTAGCTTGCTGGATAGCAAACTGGCTAACAAATAAAACATAGGAAGTAAGGGTGGGTGACTTTACTTCTTTCAAAAGATCTGTCACTATTGGCATGGCCCAGGGTTTAGTCTTTGGGCTACTTCTCTTTTGCATTTACTTCTCAGAGGTTAAAACTAACATTAAGGGACTGTGGTTGACAAAGTTTGCAGATGACTGCAAACTGGTGCCATCATCAACTCACCAGAGGATTTCATGATCCTACTTGACAGCCTATCCTAAACAAATAGTTGATTGCAAAACCATGGATAGAAACTAAATGCAAAGAACTGTATAATTGTATCTGTTGGCTATCATGACTTCCTTTGTAACTGTCACTTTGACAATACACCCCTGGCTTGAAAACTGATCCCATAGTTAGAGATCTGGAAACTTATGCTAACGATGAACTGTCATTTGATCAGCACATTTCCTCTATTGTAAGGAAGACCTTTTTCATTGCAGAAATTAAATGGAGGATGTGATAACCATATCCAGGGATGTAACTATTTGTCTGTATTTGGCACTCATTAGGTCGATCATTGAGTATAATGGCCCTTTCAGTATGTACCTTTCCAAACACTTATCACAGTTGGAATGACTAGAGCACTTTCTCACTAAACAAAGCAAGAGCCTAAGTCATGAAAACAATGCAGAGCATCTCAAAACCTTGTCTATCTCTTCTCAGTATCATACAAACTATAGAGACACCATCTACCTCACATATAGATCTTCAATAGACCCTGTTCTGTCACACCTATTATACATTCAAAAATTCAGTGTGATGGGAAATATCTGCTCAAAGAATCTCAATCTCATTTGCAAGATAAACAGAACATGCAGGAGGGACAAGTATCTATTACTGAGAATGCCACTTCTATTTAACTGGCTTCATAAAGCAGAATAATTATCTTATTCTACTCCAATGTAACTTGGGTGAATAGCTGGGTTATCATAAATTCTCCACTGGCTTAGCACCAATAGCCTTCATGGATAGGGGAAATGGGCAAGTACCTAACATATACTTGTGCAGTATTTGGAAATTCATATTATAAAATATAAGGGCTAATAATTATGGGAATTCAGAGCTAGACTTCTTAAGATCCTCACAGATTAATAGCCTAGTAACTAGCTATGAATGTGTGAACCTACTAATTTTACTTCTCCTCCTGAACATTATTCTTCATGTGTTGTTCTCACATATTCATAAGTTTATATGTTCATAGGTTCATACTAGGCTATCTGCCCTAGGCCATTTATAAGCCTAGCCAGAGTATGTTTGGCTTTCGCCACCCATTTTAAATTAATTTTGTTATGCCCTTTTTCGAGGTTAGTATACTGTGCCTCTGTCTAACAGTGACACAGAAGTGATACCCGGGGTAAACCTACGATCTCCCATCCACTCATCAAGATTCCTCTTGAAAAGAGTCAATGAGGGACTCTGCCTAACCTGGACTGGGATTTTATTCCACAGTGAAGGGAGCCTCTGGGTTATGAATCTGTCCCTCAAGCATGTCCTATTTATTTCAGTGCTCAGGTTCAAGTCTCTCGAGCATGTAGCTCGATGGGATTTGGATTTTTTGAGGTGCAGCATGTCCCTTAATTCCGGGTTGGATATGACCTTATACATCAGGCACAGGTCGCCTCTGAGCAGGCGGTATGCCACTGAGTACAGCTGGAGTTTCTTTATCCGGGCAGCATATGGCATCTGTTTGAGCCCTTTGATCCTCTTGGTGAGGTACCTTTGGGGACTTTCCAGTTGCTGCAGATGTTCGGTAAGGTACATCCCAAAAGGGGCATTGCACTCGATTATGGGCCTGATGAGGGATGAGTAAAGAGGCATGATGACCTCCCCTAATCTAGATGTGAATCCCTTCGTGATTAGGTGGGCTATATAAAATGTTTTTCTAACCACTTTGGCCTTGTGGTTGTCAAATGAGAGACTGATATCAACTTGGTTCCCCAGGTCCCTAATTACTTCTTCTGTACTTAATGGATTACCACCTATGTGGTAATTTGTGGTCACTTTGTTTTTGCCAAAGGGGATGACTATACACTTTTTGGTGTTTAGCTTGAGGCCATGGCTCTGGCACCAGTTGTCTGTTTCTATGAGGCCCTTTTGGAGGATGCTTGTGTCGGATGGAGAGTCAATTATGGTGCCCAGTTTGTAGTCATCTGTGAACTTGGTCAGCCACAGTCCTTCCGTGTTGGCCTGTACCTCCGAGAAATATATACCGAACAAGAGAGGTCCCAGGACTGAGCCTTGTGGGATGCCACTTGTAACTGGTTTGGAGTCTGACATGGCTCCAGCAATTCTAACCATGTGGGTTCTGTCCTTGAGCCAGTTTGCAACCCATCTAGTGACATAGGGGTTTATATTTAAGCTGGTGAGCTATAATGCCTGAGTTGGGTATTGTATCGAAGACTTTTGCGAGGTCCAGTTAGGCTGTGTGGACCACCTTCCCTTCATCAATGGCCTTGGTGACTGTTTCAAAGAAGTCGACCAGGTTTAAGAGGCAGGATCTGCCCTTAACAAAGCCGAACTGGGTAGGATCCAGTGTCTGTAGGTCCCCGATATCTTTATTTATGAGGTCCATGATGATCCTTTCCATAGCTTTGCAGACCAAGCTAGTCAGGCTTATGGGGCGATAGTTTCCAGGGTCCGTTGAGGCACCACCTTTGTGGAGAGGGCCCACTGTTGCTGTACACCACTCTTTGGGTACATATCCTGTAGTCAGGCTGAGATTGAGCAGTAGTTTTATACTTGGGTTTAGCTTTTCTTGGAGTTCATGTAGGACACAGCCTGGGACACTGTCTGGTCCCATTGATGCTGTGTTTTTTGCTTTGGAGAGGGCGGCTCTTACCTGAGCATCAGAGATGTCAGGGGGGGCAGCACTCTGCTTGGATAGTTATTTGCCCTTTTGGTGGGGGTGGGATTTTGCGCTGAACCTGTCAGCTAGGATATTGGCAATGTCTGTGGGTTCAGTGTATTTTTTGTCATTTTGGACTAATTCTGAGCATATCTGGGAATTCCCATCCAGGTTCCTGACATAACTAAAGAAAGCCTTGTGATTATCCTTAGTGTCCTGTGCAATTTTTCTCTCGAAGCTGGCCTTAGACAATTTTATGAGTGCCCTTAGTTTTTTGCTAATACTGATCAGAGATACCTTCCCTTTTTGGGATTTTGCTCTATCATGTATTAGCTTCCCCCTTCTATTGTATAGTTTGTTTATGGCTGGGGTCCACCAGACAGGATGTCTGCCTTTGGAGGATTGGGTCTTGGTTTTATTTGGGATTGCATGATCCATGCATTCCTGAAGGTGTTCATAGAATGCATTTATAAAGGATTCTGCGGTCTGGGCCGTATTTTCCACAGGCCCGGGGACTTTGAAGGATTCCACCTCGGTTTTGAGGAGCGTGACATTTGCTTTAGAGAAGTTTTTCACTGTGGTTTTCTAGGCAGGGGGTGGGATCGGGATGTGAATATCCAGTGAGATCAGTTTATGGTCTGATCTTACCAGTGAGGGATACACTTCTGGTCTGGAGCATAGAGTCCCCATGTTGGTGATGATCAGGTCCAGTATGTTTTCCCCTCTTGTGGGAGTGGTAACAAGTTGTTCAATTGCATTTGAGTTTATGAATTCTAGGAACCTTTGGGCTAGGGTGTTGGAGCTAGAGTAATTCTCCCAGTCTATGTTTGGGTAGTTAAAGTCGCCCAATATAATGGTGTTTGGAAAGACCTTCAAATTTTCCAGTGGTCTCAGGAAGGCCGAGTGGGATTCCTGGGTTTGGGAGGGTGGTCTGTATCAGGCTATAAACTGGAAGGCAGTTTTACCCACTGTTAGTTGCACATGGATAGTCTCTGATGCTTCGTGCTTTGCCACCAACCTGGAGGTGTGGGTATCTTCGATGAATATCGATACTTCCCCTCCTTTTGTGGTTCGGTCCAAGTTTTGGGGCTGAAAAGCATGGTATGAGGTATAACCTGGTAGTGCTGAGGTGCTCTCGGGAGCCCTGAACCAGGTTTCTGTTACTGCACAGATATCAATGTTCTCCATGCTAAGGAGAGTTTTGAGTGCGTGCATCTTGAGGCTTAGACTTCTGGCATTGAGTAGCATTACTCTTAGTTTCTTATCCCTTGTGATACCTATGGAGGTGGGTTTGTCTTTTGAGCCTTGCCTAAAAAAGGCACTATGGGGGTAGCAAGAGCCTTTGCCAATATCCGAAAGCCCAGGGGTGACAGGTGCAAGCCGTCCCTAGTGAAGCATCATGGCTTGTCAAGCATATCATCCCAGGCTGACAGGCATTGGATCCCCTTTGAATGACACCAATACTTAAGCCAATTGTTGAAACTGATCATCTTGTCTTCATATTGTGGCATCATTCTTGGTGACGGTAAGATGCTACTCAAGGTCAGGGTCATACCGGCCTGGGCTACATGCTCAGAGAGCTCCTCTATGTCTCTTCAAATTATTTCTATGTTGTTTCCTTATTTTCTTTTCCAAAGACCCACCTTCAAATTTATAGTTGGCTTAGATTTTGATATCTCCTAGCAATTACATTTTTTTGCAGTCAAATGAATTAAATTTAATAAGACCTTTTTATGTCTAGGCATTTGAGTTTCTATATGTCAGAAGAAAAGAATAATTTCCTTAGTTACAATAATTTGCTTCCACAAAAATTCTGACAAAGTACCCTGTAGTGAATTTTTAAAAATTACCAACTCATTGCATTCCCAAAAAGCATGTTCCCAAGTATGCCCCTTTGTATCCCATGTCCAACATTTTCTATATACCCATGGAAAAGTTCTCTGAAGTCTACTTGGGATATAAAAGTACCTGTGCAAACACTTCCATGTAAACATTTTTAACCTTAGATGGTTATTACTGTCTGTCAACATGTTATCCGCAAATTAACAGCTTATCAAAAAAAAAAAAAATCACTTCAATTTTTTTACTTTCTGTTAATTTAACAGTTTGGCAATTAAATAATTCTTTCAATAGCATTTACTTACACTAATCCACACTATTTATACTGGTCCGAAAGTGACATACATGCCTCCTGCCTACATATTAATGTTAAAGCATTAGCAGTTTCAGTGGCACAGCAGGTAGCACACTTACCTTCTTTGCAGAAGCCTGTGGGTTCTATTCCCTCAGCAACTAGATCTGATACTGCAGTGCAGCATAAGGGAGGGTCCTTATTCTCATTTGTGGGTTGTGACATTTACCTGAGGTACTATATGCCTGAACTGGTGATAACGCAGGTGGATTTAAAAGATCCCATGGCACCTATGGAAGAGAGTAGGGGTCCTTTATTCATATACAAAAACTCTTATGTACAAATATATTTAAACATATTCATAATTTCCTTACAAACATACTAAACCTTCATCCTTATCAGACCCCACTCCTTTTTCCATAACCACCATCTGATTTTACTTAACATTGTTGCTAAAATTAATTTCCCTATTCAACATAATTTCATTTATTCCTTCATTCCATATAACCCATATGACATAAAATATCTTTTTACCTATTATTTAATATATTATTTACTTCTATAATATCCATATTTAATCATATCCATGCTTATTTTATCCACTTATTTTATATCTTTGAAAAAAATCTTAATTACATCATTTTTCCTATAAAATTTACTCTTTTACATTTCAAAAACACATGTTCAGTAGTTTCTTCTTTGTGACAATGTAAACACATTCTATCACTTTTGTTTTTATAAGACACATTAAACCATTATATCACTTTTCTTTTTATAAGGCACATGTCCTGTTACTGGTAATTCATGTATTACCAGTATCCACAAAAAATCTTGAGCTTTTCATCTTTCTGATTACACCATTTGCTTCTTATTTTATAGACTTTGGGCCGGATTTATGAAAGAGTGCATGGAGTGCAAGAAGAGTTTAAAAGCTCACGCCGGCAATATGTCTGCCGTGCGATCCAGGTACAGCCGGCAGGGGTGTGCACGAGAGCTGCTAAAGCTACTCTTGCACAGATAGCATCATGGTATGCAAATTACCTCATTTGCTGGTGAAAGCCATGCAAATGAGGTAAATTTGTGATCCAGGAAACACTAAGCTGTCCATGGAAGATTAGTGTTAGCTGCAGAAATGTACTCCGTTGGTAACGGAGTACCGTTCTGCAAATAGCTAAGAGGAGCTATGACAACTCCAAATAAAGGATGCATACAGTTGAGGAAGCATGCCAATAGCCAAATATAAGGCCATTGGCATTTATAAATGTTTAAAAATATAAAAATTTAACTTTTTTTTCCTGATCTCCGATATTTAAGCATAGTGCAGCACCGCGCAAACGTGTGGCGCTTATAAAAAGAAAATAATTTAAAAATAGCCAAAAATAGGCATTTTCATTAAAAAGCTTATTCTGCCATGCAGGTGAATGGCAGGCTGAAGACAACATGGCTACTGAGTAGTGGTTGCTAACAGGGGGAAGCTCAGTGTGAGAGATGTAACCATGCATTAGTAGGCAATCCTATGCAAATGAGGATAAGGATAGTGAATCCCAATTTTCCCCAGCATGTGAGCCATATCCCAAGAGTGTAAGAGTAGGAGTAGGTGAGTAGTAGAGTAGAATATAGGTGACATCATGAGGGGGTGTGTCAGACAGGCTGTAAGCTAATTGGAGCACAGTGGCTTATATTTGCTTTGAGTTGCTCAGGATTGCAAGAGGCATGCCTACAGTTGTCCTATTTGAAAACCTAAGAAAAAACACAAAGTGTAGTCACCACCTGAAGATTCTCGTAGCTGATTAACTAGACAGGATTAAAGAGAAGCTGGAAGAACTACTCTTTTAATCGATTAATTGATTGTATGGTTGTATGCTGTGAGTATATAAGCTTGGTTTTTATTCTGTTTGACAAGGATCTGAAGAAGCGTACATTTAGTTATGTGAAAGCACTTGTCCATTTTACTTCAATAAACCAAATTTTGGATATGTACAGTTGTGGTGGTTCTTCCAGCTTCTCTTTAATCCTATTTGAAAACCTCAAACCAAAGGTGCACAATGTTAAAAGATAGGAAACTCCTTGCAAACATGCACACAGGGTGTGCACGCGTGTGCGCATGTTTGCGATTGTTTGCATGGCGCTTCCACCCAGGCGGAAACAGAAAGGTAAAAGGAAGGAAAATAAGTAGTAGGAAGTTAACCAAGGAGAACTAGCAGAGCTGCCAGGTGAAATATATCAGAATGAGCCAATTACACAGGCAGCAGACTAGCCCAGGCCAGCCCAGGCCAGCCCAGCCCAGCCCAGCACTTTAAACTCTGCAAAAAACACCCCCCCCGTTTTTTCTCAAGAACTCTGCAGCACTGCAGTATACAAAAAGGGAATGCTTAAAAAGCTTAAGTCAGACAAAATGTTAGTGGCTGCTCTTGCTATCATAAACCAACATGTGCAAGGTGCTCAGGGTGGTGATGTTGTAAATGCTGCTGAGTAACCCACAGTGAGGAGATGGATAAGAGTGTACAGACCAAGGGTAACCTACCTGGGGCTACATGAGCTGGAGATAGTGGAGCACTATAGGGTGGAAAGAGACCTCCTACAGCAAATTGTTGAGCTGTGCCGGCCATACCTCACACACAGAACAAACAGAGGGGAACCCATCACAGTGGATATCAAGGTATGTGTTGGCCTAAGAATACTAGCTACAGGTACCTTCCAAAAACCAACTGGTGATATGATGGGGATTTCACAGGCATCAGCATCCAGGGTACTCCACCAGTTCCTGGATGCCATGTCAGCACATGTCGGTGACAATTCCCATGAGGCATTGGCCAGCAATATGCGTCTTTTCCACCAAATAGCAGAATACCCTGAGCTAGTGGGTGCAATAGACTGCATGCACATACGCATCAAAGCACCACCCAGTGAGCGGGGTAGGGTCTACATCAACTGCAAGGGCTTCTCCTCCATCAACTGGCAGGTCGTGTGCTGGCTGCCCTGGAAGCTATCACAATTCCCACATCTGGCATCTGATGCAGTTGTGCCGGAGATTTGTCAATGGGGACATCCCTGATGGTCACCTAGTAGGGGATGCTGGATATGCACTGGAGCCGTGGCTGATGACACCCATCAGAAATGCACACACACCTGAACAAGAACTCCATAATGAGGCACATTGCCAAACAAGAAACATAAGTGAGCGTGTGTTTGGGATGCTCAAGTCACAGTTCCGGTGCCTGGACACATCTGGTGGAGCTTTGCAGTACTCACAAACTACATGTACCCAAATTGTTATGGTATGTTCCATGCTACACAATATGATCCTGCGGAAACAGCTGCAGCAGAAACAGCATGGGTCAGGGTCAAACAGCCCCCCTAATTGCCAAGGCCTGCACAGGCACAGCGTGACTCTGAGGAGGAACAACCTGAGCCTGCCCCATTAGGCAGAAGGAGGCATGCCCAGTATTCCCTGGCCTTGGCAAACAAGCAACGCATAGCACGTACACTGACTCAGCAGGAACCCTGGAAATTACACCTCTCTCTGACTTGCACATACAGTAAAAGGGATGCCTAATTTGACACTACCTGTTTTCATACATGTATAGGGAGTGTACTATGTGCATCCAACATAGGCAGCCCTGCAGCACCACCTGAGGCATGAGTACCCTATTTTAAGCAATATAAAGCACTGCTAAGCACATTTTACCAGTATTGAGCATATTTAAGTACAATTGCAAATAGCTGCACACTGTGCTAACCAGCGCAATGTCGGCAATGTTGGGCAATGTTGGGCAAAGTCGGGCAAAGTCGAACAAAGTTGGGTAAACACGCTCACATTTGCTTTATTGTTTCTTAACCAGTCAGGTCTGCCCAGCAGGAAAATAAAAAGCATTGACAGGGCTTGAACTCAGGATACTGTGCACTATAGTCACACTACTGAACCACTAAGCCATGACAGCATTTCACTGGCACAGACACAACTTAAGTCACTCACACATACCAGTTGGGGGGGGTCACATACCTAACAGCCACAGCAGGACAATTGTAGACAAACACAAACACAAACAAATTCTGTATCATGCCCTCTGAAGAGGCATAAGAGTAACCTCCCCCCAGCCCTATGCAGACAGATAGCAGCAGGCCAGGCAGTGTGATGTGGGTTGGGTAGGCTATGAAGTCACAAACTAATATGCATGTAATTGGAACCTAAGGTCTGTAGTACAGTGGTATGCCTCAAGCCAGTATGATAGGCAACAGTACACACTGAAATAGAGTACCTGACATAGCAGTGCAGGCCTAGCAAATGTGTAAAAGTGTCAGGTGTACCCCTCATCCTATGTACACCCACAGTAACAATCAGGTGTGCCCCCCGGGTAGAAATGTACAAATAATAGCTGTTCCCCTTGTATGTAAAAATGTAGATAAGTCTATGCAAATTGACTCATGGAAGCCCTGCAGGCACAGCGTGCTTCCTGTCAATGTACAACACAAAGGTGAGCCCTGACGTAAAAACCAACTTGAATTTTTACACACATATATATAGTATATATATATATATATATATATATATATATATATATATATATATATATATATATATATATATATATATATATATATATATATATATATGCCCATAGTGTGCATGCTCACACAGATGTGGTGTCAAAATTATGGCCTCAAGCTACAGTCATACAAATACCACATAGGTGCCAACACCCTAAATATGGAGGTAATAATAAGGAATCTGTGGACACATGTGGATAGTCATCTCAACTTCCAGAAACACATTCACAAAGTGGTTAGAAAATCATGCTATGTGTTCCCAAAAATTGCCAAGGTCTTTGCATGTAGGTCAAAGGAGGTTCCCTCTACTCATCAGTCATCAGACCCATCAGAGAGTATCACTGCACACGTGCGATGAATCTGACTAGGCACCTTCAGCAGCTAAAAAGACCACTGAAGTACCTCAACAAGAGGATTACTGGCCTCAAACAGTTGTCCCATACAACAAGACTGAAGTAACAAAATCTGTACTTTCTTGCATACTGTCTACTCAGGCAATCTCTGCCCAACAGCCAGGTTCATGTCCAATGCAGAACTGATGTACATGCTCTATCTGAAGTAAACCCAAGCTCACTGTGCCACATGCTCTAGGGATATAATCATCACAACAATAAATAGAACATGTTGGAGGGATACATTACTAACTCACAGACTTCCCTTGCTTTAGAACAGGCTCCCAAACTACATTAAGCTGAGTCCCTCACTGACACTCTTTCAGAGGAGCCTTGATGAGTGTATGTGAAACTGAACTGTCACACCATGGATCACTTCATCAGCTCTACTACACAGAGGCATAGGGAACTAACCTCATGTGTGGTGATAGCTGCACACTCTGGCCATACTAATATATGCCTTCAGGCAGATAGCCTATTACCTACCTATTTACCTATGCATATATGTAGGGGGAACATAGTATAATAAGTCAAAGATGGATGGGCAGAGATGTGTGTAAGAGGGTGACCATGACAGGGAACCATCCAGGACTGTCCCACCCAGCACACATCCCAATGGCACAAAAGACATGAGGTGCACATCTCACCCACTGTACATAATAGCCACCAGTATCTGTAAGCATTACAGTGTATGTGATGCGTGTGCCTGCTGTACAGCATGACTGTACAATGAAGTACACATCTACTATCTGTAGACATGTACCTGTCACATAGGTTCATAGGTATGTAGTAGACTATCTTCAGGAAGGCATATATTAGCCTAGGCAAGTTGTGCAGCTTTCACCACCCCATTGGTTAGTCTCCTAAGCCCTAGTTCTAATAGTTAGTACCCTAAGCCCCTTTCTAGTGGGGCTGCTGATGTGATGCCTGGTGTGAATTGTCTGTTTCCCATCCACTCATCAAGGTTCCTATTGAAGAGTGTCAGCAAGGGGCTCTGTCTGATGTACATTGGGACTCTGTTACACAGTAAGGCAAGTGTCTGGGATGGTACTGTATCCCACCAGCATGTTGTATTCATTGTTGTGATGAGGTTCATATCCCTGGAATGTGTAGTGTGACTCAATTTTGTTATCTGTAGATGGAGCATTTATTTATTTATTTATTTATTTATTTATTTATTTATTTAACATTTGTTGACCGGGAAAGTTCATGTTCATGCAGTTATGTATTGGACATGGCTTTATATGTTAGGCAGAGTGTGCCTCTGAGTAGGCGGTATGCAATGGAGAACAGATTTAGTTTTACCAGTTGTGTTGTATAACACAACTGTTTGAGGCCAGTAATCCTCTTGGTGAGGTACCTCTGTGGTCTCTCCAGCTGCTGGATATGCTTAGTCGAATACATCCAAAATGGTGTATTGTACTCAATGATGGGTCTGATGACTTAAGAGTAGAGGGCCACCACTACCTCTTTTGATCCTGATGCAAACCCTTTGTTGATTAGGTGGGCCACATAGGATTTCCTAATCACTTTGGCAACATGGTTGTCAAAGGAAAGATGACTATCTACTTGTGTCCCCAGATTCCTTATTACCTTTTCAGTTTTTAGGGGGTAACACCTATGTGGTAGTTTGTGGGTACTTTGTTTTCCCCAAAGGGGATTATTATGCATTCTTTCAGATTGAGCTTGAGGCCATGATTCTGATACCAGACATGTGTCTCATAGAGTCCCTTCTGGAGAATATTTGTGTCATCCTGGGAATCTATTATGGCAAACACTTTACAGTTCCCAGCAAACTTAGTCAACCACAACCCTGCTGTGTTGGCATGTACATTTGAGAAGTCTATACCAAACAGGAAGGGCCCCAGGACTGAACCCTGGGGGACACCAGTTGTTACCGGTTTAGAGTCTGACATTTAGCCAGCAACTCTTAATTTGTGGGATCTATCTGTGAGCCAGTTTGCAATCCATCTTGTGATGTATGGATTTATGCACAGGTTGGTGAGTTCATCTATGATACCTGGCTGGGGAATGTTGTCAAAGGCCTTAGCGAGGTATAGGTAGGCTGTGTGGAGCTCCTTTCAATCATCTGTAGCCTGGATAATTGTCTCAAAGAAATCCATCCAATTCAGGAGGCGTGATCTGCATTTGACAAAGCCAAACTGGGTGTTCTCAACTGTGTGAAGGTTCTCAATGTCTTTATTGTTGACTTCCATTATGATTGGTTCCATTGCCTTGCAGATCAGACTCATCAGGCTCAGAGAGCATGAATACCAAGGGTCTTTTGTGGCCCCACCCCTGTGGAGTGGGAAGAACGTTGCTGTGCAAAATTCTATGGGAACATATCCTGTAGAGATGATGTAGAGAGAGGTGTAGGTATCCTTGATGAATATGGATACATCCCCACCCCATGTGCTATGATCCAGGTTCTGATGCTGGAAGGTATGGAATGAGTAGTATCCTGGTAGTGCTGGTGTGCTCTCTGGAGCCTTGAACTATGTTTCTGTTACTGTACAGATGTCAATATTCTCCATACTGAGAAGTGCCTCGAGTGTGTGCATTTAGAGGCTGAGACATCTGGCAATGAGTAGTATTTAGCTCACTTTGTGGTTATTTGTGTTAGTTATGGGGTTTGGTTTGTCCTGAGTGATCAGTGTTCCACACCTGAAGTCAACACCTCATTGGTCAGATCCAACTATAAGCAAATTACCCTGCATATCCACATTCTGTCCCCACCCCCCATTAAGGTAACCATATTAAAAAATTTCTCCAAAGCCAACTTCATGCTTCTTAAGACAGAAGTGGTGAACTTCATGACACCCATGCAGATGGACAATACAGTTACGACTACTGAATCCTACACAATTGCACTTTATAAGCACTTACATGAGTGCATGGATCGTGCTATCCTAAACAGAACCAAGACACTATCCTCCAAAAAAAGGAAGCCAATCTGGCAGTCCCCTACCATAAACAAACTGTACAACAGAAGGAAGAAACTGTTGCAAAAGAGAGTAAAATCCTGTGAGTGAAGGAACTCCCTGGTCAGCCTCAGTAAGAAACTGTGATCCCTGATAAAATCCTCCAAAGCTAGTTATGAAAACAAAATCACCACTGATTCTAAAGACAACCACAAAGCATTCTATAGCCATGTCAAGAATCTCAATGGCAACACTCAGATCTGTTCTGAGTTACAGCACAATGACATTAAATATACAGACCCAACTGATATTGCCAACATCCTGGCAGATAGGTTCAGTGCTATCTTTACCCCCCTCTCACCCCCTAAAGAGCCCATCTCTATACAGAAAGAATGCAAAGTTCCTGTAATCACGGCTGCACAGGTAAAAATCACACTCTCCAAAGCCAGGAACACAGCATCCATAGGACCAGACAACATCCCAGGCTGCGTTCTACACGAACTACAGAACAAACTGGCACCACACCTAAAGTACCATGTTCAATCATAGCCTCACCTCAGGCTTCATGCCTGCTGAATGGTGCACAGCAACAGTTATCCCACTACACAAGAGGGGAGCCACCACAGACCCTGGGAACTAGCGCCCCATTAGCCTGATGAGCCTGGTCTGCAAGGCCATGGAACGTATCATCATGGAACTTATAAACAAAGACATTGGTAATCTCCAAACTCTGGACCCCAACCAGTTTGGGTTTGTAAAAGGCAGATCATGTCTCCTAAACCTGATAGACTTCTTTGAAGCAGTCACCAAAGCTGTAGACAAGGGTAAGGTGGTTCACACAGCCTATATAGAGCTTGCCAAGGCTTTTGACACCATCCCCACTCTGGAATTATAGATAAACTCGCTAAACTAGGTATAAATCCCTATGTCACAAGATGGGTTGCCAACTGGCTCACTGACAGAACCCACACTGTGAAAGTAGCAGACTCCAAATCCAACTTCAGACCAGTGACAAGTGGAGTACAGCAGGGTTCAGTCCTGGGTCCTGTCCTGTTTGGTATCTACTTCCCTGAAGTACAGGCTAACACAGAAGGTCTTTGGCTAATGAAGGTCACAGATGTCAGCAAACTAGGAGCCATAATCGAAGCTACTAACGATGTGGGCATCCTCCAAAAGGGCCTCACTGAGACAGATGTCTGGTGTCAAAGCCATGGCCTCAAGCTCAATGCCAAAAAGTGCATTGTCATCCCTTTTGGTAAAAACTCTGTACCCATGAACTACAACAAAGGTGGTAGTATACTTAACATTGAAAGTGTGATAAGATACCTTGGGACACAGGTGGACAGTAGTCTCTCCATTGATAATCACATTGTCACAGTAATCAGGAAATCCTTTTACGTGGCACACCTCATCACAAAAGGTTTCTCATCCAGAAAAAAAGAGGTAATTGTTCCCCTCTACTCATCACTCATTAGATCCATTATAGAGTACAACACCTCTTTTGGTATGTACCTCACAAGACATCTACAACAACTGGAAAGGCCACAGAAATACCTCACAAAGAGGATTACCTGCCTCAAACACATGCCCTACACAGACCGTCTCAAAAAACTCCAGCTTTACTCTGTCGCATATCGCCTACTCAGAGGCAATCTCTGCCTAACATACAAAGCTATGTCAAACCCAGAGCTGTTGGACATGCCCCACTTAAAGAAATCCCAGTCCCTCTGAGCTACACACTCTAATGATCTAAACCTTGTCATCACAATAAACAGAACATGCCGGAGGGATAGATTCTTGTCCCAGAGACTTCCCATACTCCGGAATAAACTACTTATCTATATCAAACAAAGCTCCTCATTAGCACTCTTAAAGAAAAACTTGATGATTGGATAGAAAATAGGAAATTCACCCCGAGGATCACTTCTGTGTCTCTGCTCGACAGTGGCACAGGAAAATAAATTTCTTGGGTGGCAAAAGCCAGGGTACCTTTTTGGCTGGGCTTGTATAGGCCACAGGGCTGATAGCCTAGTACCTACCTATGAACCTATGAACCTTTGAGCCTTGCCTAAAAAAGGTAATATAGGGACAGCAAGAGCCTTGGCCAGTATTCAGAAGCATAGTGGTGACAGGTGCAAACCATCTGTAGTGAAGCAACGAGGCTTGTCTATCATGTCATCATAAGCAGACAGAGACTGGATCCCCTTTGAATGACACCAGAAGCTCAGCCAATTGTTGAAGTTTATCATCTTTCTTTTATATTGCAGTATCATATAGGTGAAGGTAAGATGCTACTCAAGGTCAGGGTCATACCAGCCTGGGCTACATGATCATAGAGCTACTATATATCTCTTGTCATGTTGTCCTGGGAGGTATGTCTCAGATCATTCATACTGACATGTACAAAGAACACGTCATATATGTACCTGTTCTGGAGTGATGTAAGTGCTTGTGTTATGTGGTGGGTCATAGCACCTGACAGACAACTGACAGTAAACTTCCCCTTGTCCAGCCGAGTAAGTGGAACATCTGTGTGCCTGACTATGAAGTCACCTATTACTAGTGTGTTGGGTATGTTGTTTTGCCTTAAGGTCTGTTGTGAGGCACACTGCTTTGGTGTATTATGTGTTTTCTGATGCGTGCTTGGAGGTGCGTGTTGCTTGCTTGTCTGCTTAGGAGGACACTCTCTCTTTTTCAGATTAATATTTGTATTCTCTGAGTATGGTAATGTGTTTTTATGTGTGTGTTTTGCTGGTGCTTATATTGTAGGTCTATGTAAGACTGTTGGTGTTGTGGTTGTATGACCCTACTCCTCTTGACTGTATTGTCCAGTATTGGGTTGACAGAGCTTAGCCAATGGTTTGACCCTGTTTGTGTCAGCATGTGGTGCATCAACTCATATATGATATGGTCATGGACTATGCATACAATACACTCACAATACACCTAGTATGATAAGCCTGCTGAGGTTAGCAAATGTGAAAAAAACCTTTGGGCAAACTGTCAGCAAATAAAGTCTGCATTGCACCCTGTAACTCCATATTGCTTGCTGAAGTGTAAAGACATACTTAGTTTGGATTAGGAACCCTGCACTTGCCAACTGTGTGTGTGTGTGTGTGTGTGTGTATGTATGTGTGTGTGTCTGTCTCTCCCTGGGGAGAGAGCAACCTTTTTGGAGACTACTCACACCCCTTAAAAGTGGTGCATTCATCTTTGTCAAGTCTGATGATGTCACCATCCTACAAATATACATGTGGGAAAGTGAAATCCTAGTAATGTGTGTAGCATGTCATGTAAATGTGTACTGCTATAGTAACATGATGTAATTAAGTAGGGGTTTGATTCCTGCACTTGCTGAGTGTGTCTGTCTCCCTGGGGAGGCGCAACATTTTTGGAGACTACTCACACCCCTTAAAAGTGGTATACTCATCTTTGTCAAGTCTGATGATGTCACCATCCTACAAATATACCTGTGGAAAGGTGAAATCCCAGTAATGTGTATAGTGTGTCATGTAAATGCATACTGCTGCGTTATCATAATGTAGTTGGAAAGGAGTTTGAATCTTGCACTTGCTGACTGTGTGTGTGTGTGTGACACCATTGGGCAATGTAGAATGGGCTTTGATTTTTCAAGTGTACGACATATCACAATGACAACTGTATGTGCATTACACATGTAAGGTAGCTGTGGGGCAAAGACATATACACACACATGTGACCTAAATTATTTCATAGGTGGGTACTCTGCTTTCTCCATGAAAGCATCTGTTATCTTTGCCAGAGCGTGCTGGAACTTTCCAGACCTTAGGTCACTTCTGTATGCTCATGATAAGCTTAGCCACTGCAGTGATCCCTGGGCTACATTTTCTGTTTCACATCCACTCATCATGGTTTCTATTGAAGAGTGTGAGTGAGGGTTTATGCTTGAGGTATATTTGAATCCTCTTCCATAGCAAGCAAAGTCTGGCAAATATGACTAATCATTATAGGTGTGCAACAACCTCTGTGGATCTGCATGCAAACCCTTTATTGCTTATGTGCTCCACAGAGGGATTTCCAAAACCCTTTGGTAATGTGATTATCCAACGAGAGATGACTAAACACATGGCTCTATGTATACATTAGTACCTGTTCCACATTTCAGGGGCTACTATCTATGTGGTACTCTGGGGATACTTTGTTTTCTAAAAGTGGATAACTGCTTTCTTTGGCTTATAGCTTTACAGCATGAGTTTGACACCAGGTATCTGTCTCTATAATACTCTTTTGGAGGATGTGTGTGTCATCTGGAGAATAAAGTATAGCCCACAGTATGTATTTTCATCAAACGTGGGCAGACATATCCCTACTGTGTTTGCTTGTACCTAAGAAAGATATATGCCAAACAGGAGTGGTCCCAGGACTGAGTGCAGGTGAATACCACTTGTTACTGGCATAGAATTTTACACGGAGGCTGCAAATGTTACTGTGTGCCCTACATCTGTGCATCAGTTGTCAATCCATCATTTAGCAATTCTTTTTCGTCAGTCTGTTGATGTTATGTATAATACCAGAATGTGGGATAGGTATGAATTGCTGTTGAGCTATAGCTTGGCTGTGTGGACCTCCCCTCCCTCACCTATAGCCTTGTTAACTGGCTTGAAGTCTACTAGGTGTAGGAGCCATGTTCTGGCCTTTAGAGAACCTAAGTGGGTATATTGCAGTGTTTGCAGGTTCATAATGTCTCTGTTAATGAGTTCCATAATTTTGTGCTCCATAGCCTTCCAGATAACATTTGTCTGGCTTATAGGGTGAGAGTTTCCAGGATCTGTTGTAGTTCTACCCTTAATCAATTTATGTGAACATTTGCACTGGGTGTGACAAGGGTGGACAGGATTAGGAATAAGTATATTAGAGGGTCAGCCCAGGTTTGAAGGTTAGTAAACCAAGCCAGATAGGCAGGATTATGTTGGTTTGTACATGTGATGAGGAGGGATGCAGAGTATATTGTGAAATAGATGCTAAGGATGAAGCCGCCAGGTAACAGGAAAAGAGGAATGCCTAAGATGAGGTTTATGGCTGTGGTGAGAGAGAACATGCAGGTGGATGGTGTGACAGTGCAAGATGCAGAGGGCAGGAAGAAATGAAACAGATGATCTACTGTGGTGACTCCTAATGGGAGCATCCAAAAGGAGAAGTAGAAGAAGACATTGTAGCTCAACCCTTGTGGACTGTGAACACCATTACCGTGTGTCATTCCACAAGTATGTAACCTGCATAGAGGCTACATCTGGACAGAGTGTTTAGGTGAGTGGTGACTTCATATGTCAGCTTGTGTATGACACAGCCAGGGACACTGTCCAGTACTATTGCCACTGTGGTTTGGACTTTGGTAAAGAGATGTTTTTAACTAGAGTGTCTGTGAATCATCAGGTTTTACATTCTTCAGGTCTGGAAATGTGGCCCTTGTGTAATGACAGGGTGGTGAAATCCGCATTCAAACTGTCTGACAAGAAATTGGTAATTTCAGTCAGATGTGTACTTTGTGACCATTTACATTAACTGTGACCCGATCTGAGATTTCCCCTGTAGATTATAAACAACACTAAAGAAAGCTTTAGTGTTGTCTTCGGAATCCTTGCCATTTTGTATTTTGAAGCTTGTCTTGCATGTTTAATGAGGGCTTGTATTTTCTCAATGATACTGACCAGAGAGGTTATCCCTTCTTGGTATGTAACTCTTTTTTTGGTACAACTTCACACCTTCTATTATATATTTAGTTTATGGCAGAGGTCCATGAGACTAATGCATTTTTACTGTATAAGTGAGACTTTCTTGTGTTTGTGATAGTACGGTCCATGCAACCCTGTAGGTGAACAGTGTGCATTACTAAAGGATTATGCAGCTGGGACAGTGTTAACCTTAGTAATGCAAACCAATGACAGATAGCAACAACAGCGTCACCCACAGCACAGTGTCAACCCGTGTCAGACACACACATGCATACTCAAGTTCCAAAATGTGTGTAGTACAATGCATACTGGCCACCAATAGAAACTATTGAGTGTTAATACTGGCCAATACAGGGCATGTCACCCTGCCCATGTGTCCAATATGCATGTACATGCAGACAGTACACTTCCACCATGTTCACAAATGGATACCTGCAAACGTGTATTGCACACACCCCACACTTACTGTCCACTGGATAATGCATGCTGACACAGCTACACACATTAGCCAAGTGGCACATGGGCAAACAAAACACAATTGGAATAAACACAGGTGAAAACAATACAACATTGCTAATTACAGATTTAATGCATCATGCTTGCTCAGCTACACCTTCAAGGATATCATTACGCTTTACTGCTGACAACATGCTACACATCCAACCATTGCTATACTTTATTAAAGTCACCCTGTGCATCAGCACCATGTTAGCCTGTTCCTGCATCGATGTTACAGATGACAGGAGGTGGCACAGGTTTCATCATATGCACAGAGTGTGTTGTTGGTTTGCCAGAGGCCTACACTGAGCCATACAATTGACATGTGTGTGTGAGTGTGTGTGTGAGGGCCATGAGTACTGTTATGGGCCAATGTTGATGTCATGTGTGTGGGTATGTGTTTGCCCTAGGTTTCTGGTTTATGTGTGTGTGTGTCTGCATGCTCACAGTTCCACCATGTGGCTGCCATATACAGGGATTTGTGAGACAGCTACAGACTGTACCTGGCAGGCTTTACAGATCACTGTCTCTGGCTATGGATACGAAACCTGTGCCTGGCAGGGGTGCTACAGACAGTATCAGGTACTAATCCAGGCTGGGTACTATCTGAAGAGGTTGACATATGTCCACTGGATCCAGGTCCCTGCTGGGACTGGCCAGAGCTGCTTGCACGTGTTCTGCTAGGACAGTCTATGGACAGCCCCCCCAACATTGCTAGGGCTGGTACTGGCATTACGGGAGGGGCTGTGACTTGCTGGATGTCCACGGCAATCTCCAGCTCGTGATGTTGCTGGCATACGTCCACTTCGACATCTCAACCTTCCCGCACTGTCCTGACACATGGACATGACATTGTGGACATCCAATGTCTCACCCCAACGTCTATCAATGACCTCAGTGTAGTTACATATGGTACCTGCTAGGTCACGGATACTGTCATTTACAAAGGTGTAATGAGCCCTCTGTGCCCTTAGCCCCTGTCTGGTGTACCGTTCCATTCATGTCTGTGCCTCCATGACAGTCTGGAACATGCGTGTGGTAGAAAGAGGTGTGGCACATCTGCCAGGGGCATGATGACCAGCAGTGCTCTGATGAGAACCCCTGGGCATCTGCCTATGTGGTACCATTCCAGACATCTGGCTATGGCTGCTGTGTCCTGATACATGTGCCATAGATACCACACTGTCCTGGCCAGTGCCAACCATACACTGTCCCTCAGCTAAGGGCAATGGTGATGATGGATGTACAGGCAGTATGACTGTGTGCATGGATGGGGTGGAGACTTGTGTACTGTCAACTGGTGGCCCAACAACAGACCCTGACAAACCTGCCTGTGCCTCAACACACTTATGTTCATCATCACTGTCTGTCTCAGTGACATCAGGTTCCCTGCTGTACTGAACCAGCCTCACCTTGACACCTGTGAGAGGAAGACAGGAAGCACACTTTAAGACCTGAACATGACTTCAGACCACATGCACACATGCACACATATGCACATGCACCCATGCACACACACACAACTACACTCCTCCCGAAAGCAGACACACACAACACCAGCAATGACAGAACATACACAATAGCAGGTGATGGTGAGGTACAGTATCACAAGCAAAACAGTGATATCACACATGTCAGCATGCAGGACATGTGTTGCTCAACAGCATGCAGTGCAAGTGTAGTCAGTCCTTGTTACTAACAGTATACATGGTTTTGATGCATGTGTTTTGTTATTAGGTGATGGCCCTCACTCTGGAGCACAATGCATACATGGACACAACATTGCTGTGCAGCTATTCATAACCCTGTGATGTACTGTGCACCATAACTCACAGGTGTACATACCATTGCTGGATGTGTATCTGTGTGTCAGATAGGTATCCAATGCTGATTACAGCCTCTGTGTCTTTAGTAAATAATTGTGGGCACATTTTTAGCACATGCATGATGAGTATTCAAATGACATAATCAGTGATAATTGATGGAATACCATTCGGCCACATACCCAATGTACGGTACTTATGGTGAGTGTAGATCATATTGTGGGCATGCCAGTCTCATACATGACATGGCATGATAAAACACAACTGCATATTTAAATACTACACATACCTAATATGTGTCATATGACCTAGCCACTCAATAGCATCACAAGACATATATGTGTCAGTTGTGCAAATGGTGGTTGGTATGCATACTGTTTAGAGGTGCATATGTGTGCACACACACATCATTATGGTGTGTAGCAATGACAGCTATGTGTAGTACTGTGGTTACAATAACTGGATGGGGTATAGTACCATAGGTACTAAACCCCATTTCTCGGACACCCACATCCCCCGGAATCTCTTTTTAAAGTTTTTTTTGTCTATTCCTTCTAGCATGTCGAGGGATCAGTTGCTAGTATCCTCTCCTGCTCAGCTGGTGAACCTGGGAATATTGAGGCAATGTTACAATTGCCTCATGTACACAGACAACCCTCTCCTCCTCCCACAAAACACAAATACATGCAAGAGATGCAACTATACGGCCAAACTGGAGGCTGAGCTCTCTCAACTTAGGACTGGCAAGACCAGACAGGAGGAGAAGGTTACCACACACACTATAGACCCAGTCTCACATAGTACCATCACAACCTCAAATCATACACATAAACACACAAAGACATACTGAGGCTCTGATCAGAAATCTACCAAAACAGCAGAGGCCACCAAAGCAGACACCCAAACAACCACCACCTCAGAACACAACACCTGCAACACATAGACCTCACAGCCAGAGTGTCAAACAGTCACAGCCCTTAAGGCCAAACACAATGCCAGACACACTAGTCATTGGTGACTCCATAGTCAGACACACTGACGTCCCACTCACCAGACTGAGTAAGGAGAGAGTTACAGTAAGCTGCCTGTCGGGCGCTAGAATCCGCCACATAACGCAAGCACTCAGGTCTCTCAACAGCAGGTACAAATACGACTCAGTCATTGTCCACGCTGGTGTAAACGACCTGAGACGTACCTCCTTGAACTACATGAAAAGAGACATTGAGGAGCTCTCTGATTATGTAGCCCAGGCAGGTATGACCTTGACCTTGAGCAGTATCCTACCTTCACCAAGAATGATGCCACAATACAGAGATAAGATGATCAGCTTTAACAATTGGCTTAAACTCTGGTGTCATTCAAAGGGGATCCAATGTCTGTCTGCCTGGGATGACATGCTGGACAAGCCACGCTGCTTCGCAAGGGACGGCTTGCACCTGTCACCCCTGGGATTCCGGATATTGGCAAAGGCTCTTGCCACCCCCATAGTGCCTTTTTTAGGCAAGGCTCAAATTCTAAACCTACCACCCTAGAACACAAAAAAGGAAAAAAAAACTAAGGGTAATGCTGCTCAATGCCAGAAGTCTAAATCTCAAAATGCATGCAGTCGAGGCCCTTCTCAGTATGGAGAACATCAATGTCTGTGCTGTGACAGAAACCTGGTTCAAGGCTCCTGAGAACACCCCAGCACTAACAGGTTTTACCTCATACCATGCGTTCCGGCCCCAAAATCCGGACAATACCAAGAAAGGAGGGGGGGTATCCATATTCATAAAGGACACCCACACCTCAAGACTGGTGGCAACGCACGATGCATCGGAGACCATCCAGGTGCAATTAACCATAGGCAAGACTGCTCTGCAAATTGTAGCATGTTACAGGCCACCCTCACAAACTCAGGAACCTCACATGGCTTTCCTGAAAACACTGGAGGGGATAAAAGTATCTCCAAACACCATCATACTAGGTGACTTCAATTACCCTAATATAGACTGGGAACACTACTCAAGCCCAAACACCCTAGCCCAAAAGTTCCTGGAATTCATAAATTCAAATGCCATGGAACAACTAGTCACCATCCCCACAAGAGGAGAAAACATACTTGATCTCATCATCATGAACATGGGAGCACAATGTTCAACACTGGAAGTATACCCCTCACTGGTGAGATCAGATCACAAACTAATCTTGCTGGAGGTCCTCATCCCACCCCCACCTGAAATAAAAAAGACCACAGTAAAAAACTTCTTGAAAGCCGACTTCACACTTCTAAAGACTAGTGTGGTCTCCTTTAAGGCCCCGAGCGGATGGAAAACAGTACTCAAGCCGCTGAATCACTTACAAATGCCTTCTACCAGCACCTGCAGCACTGCATGGATAAGGCAATCCCAAGCAAAACAAAGACTCTTTGTACCAAGGGCAAGCGTCCAGTCTGGTGGACCCCAGCCATAAACAAACTCTACAACAAAAGGAGGAAGCTACTACAAGATAGAGCAAAATCCTTAAAAGGTAAGACACCCTTGATCACTATAAGTAAAAACTAAGAGCTCTCATAAAATCATCCAAAGCAAATTTTGAGAGAAAAATAGCTAAAGACTCAAAGGACAATCATAAGGCCTTCTTTAGCTATGTTAGAAACCTGGGAGGAAACTCCCAGATATGCTCAGAACTAGTTCAAAATGATGTGAAGATTACTGATCCTACAGACATTGCCAACATACTGGCTGACAGGTTCAGTGCAAACTTCTCCCCCCCCCAAAAGGAGAGATATCTATACCAAATGGTTGCAGCCCCCCAAACATCTCAAACGCTCAAGTGAGAACTGCTCTCTCCAAAGCAAAAAACACAGCATCCATGGGACCTGATGGTGTCCCAAGCTGTGTGCTCCACGAACTCAACGAGGAATTAAACCCACAGCTAGGACAGCTGTTTAATCATAGTCTCACCTCTGGATACGTACCCAGGGAGTGGCGCACTGCACTGTAGTCTCACTTCACAAAGGCGGTGCCTCCACAGACCGTGGAAATTACCGGCCCATTAGCTTGACAAGCCTTATCTGCAAAGCTATGGAGAGGATCATAATGAACCTCATAAATAAAGACATAGGGAATTTGCAGACTTTGGATCCAACCCAGTTTGGCTTTGTCAAAGGCAGATCATGCCTTTTAAACTTGGTTGACTTTTTCAAACAGTCACCAAAGCCATTGATGAGGAAAGGCAGTCCATACAGCCTACCTCGATCTGGCGAAGGCCTTCGATACAATACCCCACTCGGGTATCATTGAAAAACTCATCAGCTTAAATGTTAACCCATACATCACAAGATGGGTTGCAAACTGGCTGAGTGACAGAACCCACAGGGTCAGAGTTGCTGGCGCCATGTCAGACTCAAAGCCTGTCACAAGTGGTGTCCCACAGGGCTCAGTCCTGGGCCCACTCTTCTTTGGCATCTACTTTTCCGAAGTACAAGCAAACACAGGAGGGTTATGGCTGACAAAGTTTGCAGATGACTGCAAACTGGGTGCCGTAGGCGAAAACACATCTGACACAGATATCCTTCAGAAGGGTCTCACAGAAATGGATGACTGGTGCCAGAGCCATGGCCTAAAGTTAAATGCCAAAAAATGCATAGTCATACCCTTCGGGAAAAACAAGGTTACCCCTAGCTACCATATAGGTGGTAATCCTCTGAGCACAGAAGAAGTTATCAGGGACCTGGGAACCCAGGTTGACAGTAGCCTGTCATTCGACACCCATGTAGCTAAAGTAGTTAGGAAGACCTTCTACATTGCCCACGTCATCATGAAGGGATTCACATCTAGATCAAGGGAGGTCATAGTCTCCCTATACTCATCACTCATCAGACCAATGATTGAGTACAATGCCCCATTCGGAATGTATCTGACCCGACACTTGCAGCAGCTAGAGAGGCCACAAGTTCCTCACCAAAAGGATAAAGGGTCTCAAAATCTGTCCTATGCTGCCCGACTGAAAGAACTCCAGCTCTATTCAGTCGCCACCGCTTGCTCAGAGGTGACCTTTGCCTGACATACAAGGCCATGTCAAACCCAGAGTTGATGAATATGCTTCACCTCAAAAATCTAGATCCATCAGAGCCACAAGGGCGGAGACTTAAACCTCGACACGGCTATAAATAGGACATGCTGGAGGGATAGATTCATCACCCAAAGACTCCCTATGCTGTGGAACAAAATCCCGGTATATGTGAGGCAGAGCACCTCGCTGGCCTTGTTCAAGAGAAATCTTGACCAATGGATGGGAGATCGCAGATATACTCCAGGGATTACCTCAGTGTCACTGCTAGACAGAGGCACAGCAAAATAATGGGGATAGTTCCCCATACAAAAGGGGTGGCTTAAGCCACAAAACTATGGGCTAGGCTTATAAATGCCCTCGGGCAGATAGCCTAGTATGAACCTATGAACCTATGAACCTATAGGCCATCATCATGAAGCATCAGGTGGTCACTCAAGGCTACAAATGTTTCACAAACCAGCACTAATTATGCTGTGCCAGAACTGTACTACCTTGGCTAAACACACCATTTCACAAGTTGTTACGTGAGTTTGTAAGGAGGCCAATAAGGAGCATTCCCTGACATGAATGTGTAGTGTGTTGCAGAGTGTTTAAATGCCCCAGGATAGGCCTCTACCCCTCAGGTATATTATGTGTAATGTGTGGATGAGATTTTGGATACTGGAGTGTGTCTTTACAGAGGGTTTGGGAATCCGTTATGTGTAGCATGTTAAAATGCTGTGTGTATGACATAGATGTGTATGTTATGTGCATGTTGAGTATCAACTGTGCCTATCCAATGGTCACTACAGTCTAACCACATTCGTCTGAGATGGTCTGGGTATTGCATGTGTTTAAGGCAGCTAATCACATTAGTGAGATGTGCGTGCTCTTACACCAAACATGCACAGCATGCATTATGGGTAGGTGTGTCATATATGTACATGGCCTACACCTTAACTATGACATGCACTTTTTATTTACAATAATACATGTAGAACACACTCACCAGCATCTGTCTGCTGCCTTGATGTCACCCCAGAGGGACCTACATAGAGATGAGACAGTTTGTCAGTGGCCACAACTGTGGCATTGCTACTGTGTGTTTGTAATCTTACAGTACAGCAACAGTTTACATTCACAGGGCTACAGATTATGTTCCAAATGATCAGTATTGCACAACAACAGGCTCCACATCTTTGAACGACACACTCCACATCTCATATATGCACGATCTACCAATACAGATAACAGTAGTCTACAGATATGCCATGTTACCTGCATGTTCCATTTGTGCCTGCTGGGTGGCTCCAACCCCCATCATGGTGTATGTCTGCTGCTGTTGTTGTTGGGTAGGTGCCACCAGGCTCATGAGCAGCTCCTCCACTTTGCAGAGGGGTTAGATGGATATTAACACCACCTCCTGTTGCAAGCTCTTGTCTATGCACATCAGCGGCACACTGACGGACATGTCTGAGAAGAACACTGCAGTGGTGGCGTATCTGGTCATATGTCCAGTTATGCAGGCCTACCTCATTGACCCTGCGGACAACATCTTGCCACATTGCAGTACACTCCTGCTGGTCATGGCTGGTTCATGAGAACATGAGATGGTAGTGCTGAATCATACTGCTAGTAATGATATCATCTTCAGCACTACTGCAACTCGGGTTCCTGTGGTGGGCCATGATCCCTGGAAGACAGAAATACAAAAATATGTCTGAGCAAGTCATATGGCACATTTAACATTATACAGTACAGATATCACTGAACTGCTATATATAGCAACCTATAAGCTAACCGAGAGTGAAACAGTGTAACTGCCACTTATCACTGCTCACCCCACAACTGCTTGAAAGTGCCTTGCTCACTCTCTATCTAATGAGCCATGTTCTGCACAGCAACAAAACAAAATCACTATATAAGACTATACAAGAGTACCTGGCACACTGTATGCAACACGATGCACCACCTAGCCAAAGCAGATATACATCAAGCTGATGTGTAAAGAAATATATCATCCATCACAATCAGTGTAAGTCCAGTAAATGTATTACTATTATACCACACAACATGTTAATGCCAAACCCATGGCCAAAATATGTGCACAATTGGGAATATAGGTCACATACTGCTGTAGTACACTATGAATGCTGCTAGATATGCAGTTATATGTATTACCACACATGTTAAAGGACATGTTACAGACATACCCACACACACATCAGACATAATTACAGGACACAAAGGTATGACAACCCAGATAAGCTTTCAGTGTGTACTATACAGTACTGTGTGTCAGTACTTACACAACCTTAATCTTGAGAAATGTAATCTGAGGTGAATACAGGGACCACACAAAACAGTGTATGCAAGCAATGTGAACATACACCATACTTTGCTTTACAGGCCCAGAGCTTCAATTAGTACTACAGTACACACAGGATTTGCATTCAACATCAGGACCAATCAATAATCATAGATGTAGTGCTTTAGCCTCCAGTGACACACCCTAGTTGAAACCAAGGAACTTAATCACACTGTATGCAATAGCAATTGTTCTGCCTAGCTACAGAATACACAGCTTTTGCTAGGATCAAAGCAAGGGCCCATAATACCATAACATAAACAGTTTCCCACTAAACTATCCCACAGATTCATATATTTGACGTATTCACAAACATATTGACCATCACAGTCAATCAACAGTACAGAGAATCTATTGCAACAAGTAGATGTAGGTGTGTAGGAATATATATAAAGATATATATAAATATCTATCTATCTAAATATATATATATATATATATATATATATATATATATATATATATATATATATACACATCCATTTGTCTACATATACATATATATCTAGCACATATACGTTTCACCTTTCATAGTGAGAATATTATTTATACAAAGGATTTAAGGTGTACAGTAATGTAATAAAATCGCACAGTCTTGGGATAACTGCATTGGAGGTGTTCACAGCCCAGGTAGCTTTAGCAGGCCTTACTGGCTTCAACATTGCAAACTGAACAAACCACCCACAGTGTTTAACCACCACGTGTCATATACCAGCACTGTATGCTGTCTTGTTTGTCACATACTAAAACCTACATACAAATATGCACATACTAACCTGCACCAACATATATATCTCCCCCCTTTTCAAACAGTTGCAATATGTCCCCTGCTCTATGCACATATAGAGATGTGAATATATATGACACATATATATTTCTCCATATGTGTGTGGCATACACACACATGGTCCACACTGCTGTAAGTCCCTGGACCTCACAGCTGAACTGTTGGGCCTTGCTGCAACACAAACAGGTGTCACATATGAACACAGACAAACATTAGGGGGGTATATATGGCAACAGATGCTAGATAAGCATACTAGACTGCTACAGCAGTTGCCAATGCTAAGCTACACTTTAATATGACTATCATGCATGTGTTTTTCTGTCACACCCATGTTTATATAATGTCAGCGCTAATCCCAACAGCCATTAGCCACACTACTGTACAGAACACAGATAACATGAATCAGATCTTTGACATTTAATGCTGAGCTACACATTTCACAGGTGTGTCCCACTGCCCACAGGTACACACAGTATTGTCCATAGCAGTTGTTAAGCAGAACATGTGTGCATAAAGAAGTACTGCTGCCACATATGAATGTTTCACATTATGTAGACTATTCTTCAATAACATCTACTACATGCCAGTAAATACATATGTGCACATTCCTTTCCTTTCTATAATTTGGTAATATTTATTTTTCCTTTTCTCTGTCTCTCTCTCTCTCTCTTTGTCTTTCTCTCTGTCAGTCTCAGCAATAGAATGATTGAGTTTGTTAGAAGAGATTACAGCCTGCTTTTGTAAGAATTTGCACATGAGCATGTGATGGCCTCTGCACCAATTAGTGGCCACCATTTGCTAATTGCATGCAGCCTGCTGTGTAGTAATTGCAGTAATCACTGTTATAGCAGCCCAGTACTATAAATTGCTGACTCATGTAGGTGTGGCCCTTTCAGCTTTCCAAGGTGGAGATCATCCTTGTTTGGTGTGGACATCATTGTTTAAGACAGAAGGTTGGTATAGTTCTTATATCAGAAGCCAGGGGTGTAGCCAGAGATTTACATTTTGTACTCAGACCTAATGTTGCTGCTTCCAGTACCCACTTGACAGTGTAGAAATGTACTCACTCCTCAAAATGCTACCCCAAGATACGTGGAAAGATGTACTTTCTTTTCAACTGTTACAATTAACTGCCATACAAAGCTAGTTATAGAGATGTATTCCTTTGGCACAAGAATTGTTTGTGAACTGCTATACTGTGAATATTAATTTACTCAGTTCTAAAAAGTTTGTGTTGTTTTAGTGCTGACATTAGCACAAGTTGCTCAGAAAAACTGGACACATTTCAGTACTGTGAGTATGCTTACCTACTTCCTTGGTAGACTCTGCACACACAGCTTTATTCTACATTTGGGTAGGGTTGCAGAAGTACAGAGAGCATAAGTAGTATTGTGCAGATTTTATCTTGCTAGACTTACAGGGTTGTTGTGTACATGTTAATTTATCAAGGCAAGCAGTCTGTCTGCGTAACTCCCAACTGTGGACCTATCCAAATGATAGCCAGAGAATAGCCTATTTTTTGTCTGTGCACCACACAGGTCTTTTCAGCAATAGAGCAATGGCATTCTTACAGTTGGTTGCTACCAGTACATGGCTACATCCATTTGTATTTCAGTGTTGTATTCCTACATAAGGGTATGCTTCCAAAACTCCTTCCAAAGCTATTTGCACAGTGTGTGACAGCAGAAAGGCTAATATGCCTCTGTGTTTCCACCTCTGCCAGACCTCTCAACCAATCAGGTACATATTTGAACAGACTCAGAGAAAAATCAAGAAAAAGTCAGGAACAATCAGGGACACCTTTAAAATATTAGTGCCATTAAGTTGAAACATTGAGAGAATCAGAGCATATGAATTAATACACCTTTTCTGAAGTAAAAGAAGTGTCTAACTCTTAATTATTGTCATTATTCATTAAGTGTAATTCACCACCTTTCTCTCCAAAGTCAGTAGTTTTAGGAGGGATTACGAGAGACAGAGCTAAATTTTGTGTCAAAATCAGGGACATCCCTGAAAATTAGGGACAGTTGGGAGGTATTGCCTTTGCCCTAAACAGATATTCCAGTGTTTGTTCTGCTGTGAAACTGTGTAGGGTTGTAAAGTGATGGTGTAACAATATTTCCTGATAGAATGGTTGCTTCTCTTATCACAGTCATGTAATGTAATCCCATAACAACTGTTGGTCAACATCTGCAGAACAAGTTGTGTGGTATAGTATTCCTAATTTTCCTTTACATTCTCTCATTCTGATGCAAGATATAATTATTTAAGCACCAACTTGATGTATATCTACCATGTCTTAGTGGTACTTCATGCTGTGTAGTGTGTGCAAGGTCCGGGGTTCGAGACTTACAGAGGTGTTTTATTTTGCTCCTGAGCAGAACAAGGGCCCTCAAATACAGAGTGAATAAGGCACTTTTAAGCAGTTGTAAGCAGGTTTGCATGGGTTTGCGCATTGCTGTGCATTGTTTAGCCAAGTGCAAACAAGCGCAAACTCATGCAAACCCACTAACTACTGCTTAATAGTGCTTACTCCCACTCCCCCGTGCTAATTTCTTTGAAAGAAAAGAAAAATGTGAAGACAGGAAAGTGGTGAAAAAGGGGCACAAAGAGGGAAAGACAGTATGGAAAATAGCTTGGGAAGTGCAGGATGGGTGTAGGGAAGGTCCATAGTTGCCAATTTCTTCAACAGCAACAGCTGTGCATATGTAATAAATTTCGAGATATATATGAACCCTTCAACCCCTGAGAGGGGGTGAGGACAACAAAGTATGTTGTAATGCCAATTAAATAACATTTCATGTGTCCAGTGGATGTATGCAAAATGGGCAGCTATGTATGGGGCGTAATTTGTTTTTGGGAGCAGATTGCTTTTTTTTTATTTCTTTCAGGTGAGAGTGGAATGTGTGGTAGGGGAAGTAGGCATATTTGGGGAGGTAGGTTGGGGAGGTAAAAAGACAAGACAAACAAGACGCATACAGGGGCAGTATATGACACATGGTGGGTGAACACCTTTGACGGGGAGGGATGTTTGGAAATCGCAAGCCCATGAGCCCCCAGATGGAAACAGTGAGACTGAGGTCCCCACCCACTGGCAGTCACCACTGCACCTTCATGGCCCAGAGGGTGGCTGTGCTGGGGGCTGTGTAGGAGGGGCAGGTTGACCCAGGAGTTAACCACTCAGGCCCCAAGGTGGTGTAGCGGTTCAGCAACAGAACGTTCAATCTCTCTACGCACCACAGCCCAGACTGTTTGAAGGGTGATAGGTGCCCCTCTGCCCACACTTGCACGGGGGGGCCAAGCCCCATCCCCTATAGACCTTCCACCCAAAGGTGGCACAGGGCCAACGGAGGAGGAGGGCCAGGCTGGGCACCAGATCTGCTGGTGCCAGGTGCCATGGCTAGCTGAGGTGGGACAGGTGGGTCACTGGGACCGGCCTTCCCACACAAACTATGTTTTGGAGAGTTTAATAAAGATATGGGTTAGTAACAGTCAACAGCATTCCCAATTAGTTATAACAGCATGCAGAAGTATTCCCAATAACCCAACACACCAGAATTTCAACAGTTGAAAAGCAATGCATAAATAGAACATTAGTGAACATTACAACAGCATGCAGGTCGAATTGATGGCAACATGCCACCAATATTGTGGTATTTTAACAGGGAACATGCATAGAAATAAATGTAAATTTTTATAAACCAATAGGACATATGTCCCAACAAATGTTTTGAGATTAGACATATCGATTGAGGTGTGGAATTGCATTTTGTATGCACATACAGTACTTATGTATCCTTCTAGTTTTCACTACATTCCTATTAACTGCAGTTATATGTCCCTTACATGTATTATTACACTACCCAATGTCCTTATATTGTGCAATTGGATTTTGCTAGATCATTATATACATGAGCTGTATCTTACATACAAACTGTTCAAGATGCAGATGTTACTGCAACATATTTTGAGAGTAGCTCACACACACTACTGCTAAGATGGTACACTGGCAGATCTACTTTCATATAATTATCTTGATATGTTCAGGTGAAAGTATCAGTTATATGTTAACAGCTCCCTACATCTCTGGCAGCACACTGACATTTCTGGGGAACACAGTACCAAGCTACTCATGTGCCAGATTAACCTGTACATGCTGACTATGAACCAACAGTTGAGGGCTGTACATATGCATACAAGATACTGGCACTCCCTTCATCCACGTTATATGTGCCTACCCAAGTGTGGGTTGGTACTGTTTAATACAACACTACTATTTATAGAATGCAACAGTACAACAACATATCAATGAAAATGACACAGATGCACTCCATGAATCATACATTTATTAATGGATTATTACACATTTATTTATTGGGTTAAAAGACTTTTTGAAGGCTCTCTCATTTATTTTATATAACAGTACATGCAGAATAATTACTAACCTGCCTCATGATGCAGCCTTTGCAGCCTATCTTCATGGGCTTGCTGGTTCATAGTCCGGACACCTGCAGCTGTGAAGTAAATGCAGTGATATTGAGACATACCTATCCATAGTATAGACAAGCATAGCAATTCTTAACTACTTAATACAATGGCTACTTAGTATTGGGGCATTAGTCATCGTACAGGATTCCTGGATCCACTGGTCCAGTTAATCCTCCCTGTGTCACTTCAGGTCAGAATAATGGTGCCTGACCTGCTCACCAGTCCGAGGAACACCAGTGGCACTGGTGAGATCACGGGCAAGACTGTTCCAAGCCTCTGTTTTACATTGGGTACCCTGGTACTGGCCCTGCAGGAGTCTTTCCTCATCATTGTGGGCAAAGAGCCAAACCATTACTTTGGACTCATGGATGCCCCAGTGTTGCGCTCTAAATCGAGTGCCTTCTCCAACACCAGCCATGCTGATTGCAGAAGGAAGCTACAACCAGTTATAGAAAGTATTCCCACCTGTGGAGCTTAACTATGCCTCATTTCCCACACTTATTTGTGATTGGCCATTTTTGGAAAAACTCAGCTGTAGGCACTCCTGCTTAGCTGATGTTGGCAATGTTTAAAATTCCTTTGATAGATATGTGTCTGTTGAAAGTGCATGTTTGTGGAATGCTGTCATGGCTTAGTGGTTAAGTACTGTGACCACAGTGCACAGTATCCTGAGTTCAAGCTCTCACTGCCTTTTATTTTCCTGCTGGGCAGACCTGACTGGTTAAGGTACAGTAAAGGAGGTGTGAGTGTGTTTAACTGACTTTGCACAACTTTGTCCAACTTTGCCCAAAGTTGCTCAGAGTTGCTTGACATTACTCGATGTTGCTCGACGTTGCCCAACATTGCACTGGTTAGCGCGGTGTGCAGCTACGCATAAATACACTGTTGTTGTGCTGGTTAGTACGGTGCGCAGCTACGTGCAATTTTATTAAATATGCTCAATAATGGTAAAATGTGCTTAGCAGTGCTTTATACTGCTTAAAATAGGGTATTCATGCCTCAGAATGCATAACCGTTTTACCTTCATATAAATAAATATATATATATATATATATATATATATATATATATATATATATATATATAATTTGTTCACTACTACATTTAACATTTCAATGCATTTTACAAAACTTATACAGAAAAAATGTCAGGAAATATTTTTATATACAGATTTCTCACAGAAAATGGAATTTGTAGTAGTGGGATTCGAACCGGGAATGCCTCCTCTTTGTGCAAAGGTTCTAACCACTACACTATCACTATTTGGCTTAATTTGCATATATTTTTCATATTATCCTCTTCTGGTGTCTAAGCTGCTAACTGTAGCTAAGCAATGGGCAAACCCGCGCAAACCTGTGCAAATACGGGCAGCTATATCGGAAAAAGAATTATTTTTATTTTTAGTATAGTCAGTTGTTTAACATATGGAGGAGTGTAGTGTTACATTGTGCACATGTGAGTGGACTTGCTCATGTAAATCAAAATTGCGGCATTTCTTCATTGCAGGGATGTGGATTTTTGGATGCTCGGCAGTCCGACACACCCCCTACACTCATCCATGCTCCATGTAAGCTTTAGAGTCGAGGCAGCGCACCCTCATTAATATACATGGCATGCTGCCATCATACTCTTACACCGGCGCTTCCGTTTAAGACTAATCTAGTCTTACACAGAAGAAAATGGTAGGGATGATTTTTTCATCCATTATATTTTCCCATGGTTTTATATAGCAATGTTTATCAATATATTCTTATACCATACTTTTCTTTCTTTTTGTATATCATCAGTTTTTATTTTCCACAAATATATTTTTCTTGGTAACATTTTATTTCTTTATTTATACACTATTTTTCTCATTTACTCTTTTTTCACCAAATCCCAAAATTTATCATAATTATATTTATACAATTTTGCTACTAATCTCTCATCTTTTTTCATTTATGCAGTTTACCATATTGTACAAATTTAATGAAGCAGCATATATCACTGGGTAAATTAACCATAAACATCTTTCATCTTTATTTACATACAAAACTATTTTACTGGGTTTAATCTAGAAACCCATATAAATGAAAACAATATATGCAATAATTCTTTTTCAAATATGATTTGCAATATAAATACTGTTGCTAAGTATACTATTTTTACTATTAGTGCTGAATTTATCAAATAAGCCTTTTTTTCTGAATATTAATTTATATGTTCTCCAGAAAAGACAGGTTTGTTTTACTTCTTGTATTGTTTTTTTTGTATTGATTTATACTTACATCTTTATTCCCAAATGTTATACTTAACACATACGTTTCATTCATTTGTGCAAATTATTACTTTTTTTATCCAATTTTTTTCTGCAATTATTATAATGTCATCTGCATATGTTAACGGGACTGGAATTGTTAACCCTTCAGCTGATGTATATCCTTCCTCCTTCATTGTATAATTTATTTCAAGCACTATCCCATTTGTAACTAATACAAACAGTATACAACTCATTGGGCATCCCAGTTTTACATCACTTTTCATATGCACTACTTGGCTTAACCAACCATTTACAAGTTTTTTTTTTTTTTGCTTTATTGATATCATTATTCATTTAAAATATCTAAAAAACATATATATTTTTTACCAATCTCTTACATTTGTATACATTTCACACCCAATTACATCTGGTCCTGAACCAGAACTAATTTTAATTGTTCTAACACTTTATCTATCTCATATAACTAAACCCCATTTTTCAACTCTTTAGTCTATTTTTCTGTTAACTTTTTATACTTTCCATGTTTTTTTCCACTGTCTTATTTTTTTTCTTTAAACATTTTTGTACATATTGTACTACACTATTCATATTCTTTTCCTGAGTTCTTTCTATTTCTCCTTTTACATTTTTTATTCCCCCTACTATCTTCATTACTAATCTGCTTAAGTAACTTGATACTTCTTCTCTTTTTCCTTGTGAAAAATATCTTTGCTTAAATAGCAATTCCTGTATTTTTCTTGATTTTTTCATATAATTCTTTTTCTTTGTTAAAGTACCTTTCATTATTATGTTCTAAATCTTCCAATACATCATTATTTGTTCTTTTTCTATTTTTTCTCTACTTTTCTTTCATTGTATTGCCACTGTAAAAAAACTATTTTTCTATTTTTCCTTGAGTGTCATCCACCATTCAGATAAATCTTTATAAAGTATCCTCATATTAATATAATCTTTCCATAATTGTATTACTAATCTCTTTCATTCTTCATTTATTGCTTTCTATTTTTTTCCTTTTTATTAATTTGCCTATTTTAAAATATTTATTGTTTTCCTTTATCTCAAGCCATATTGCAAGATGATCAGAAAAACCAGTTCAACCATCTTCTCTTCATCTGTATTTAAACCATCTGATACTATAAAATAATCTGTTTCAGTTCTATACATATGCCTTTTGTAAGTCCATGAATTTTTGTCTCAAAGTTTTAAACTTACCACATCTTATAACTTCTTACATTTTTCTTATATAATTTCTTTTCTTTTACACTTACCTCTAAAATCACAGTGAAAGTCTCCTGTTATTATAATTTTCATATTTATCACTACATAGTCTAAAATCTGATGAAATAAGCTTTCCATTTCTTTACAATAAGTATAAACATATAATATTATAATTCTGTATACTTGTTCTTTCCATTTTAAATCTACAATGGTTAATCTTCCCATTTTTGCTAAAGTTACAGCTAGTATCTTTACTGTATTTCTACAGAATATGGCTATTCCAAAAAATCTCTCTTTCCAAGATATCAGATTACCTTTCCAATAGTTTCTCTGTTTGTAATCTTTTTTCGTTCATTAAAAATCTTGTCTTCAATTATAATTGCATCTATATCACATGCATTACACTACTCCAAAATCCATATTCTTCTTAGTATATTCACATTTACAGAAAGCACTCTAAAACTGCAATTTTTCCTTTTTCTTAAATTCATGGTTTCATAGGTTCATAGCTAACTACTAGGCTAGCTGCCTTAATGGGCCATTTTAAGGCTAGCCAATGTCCCACCCAAAGGTGAGAATCAAAGACTGTACCTTGTGTCTGTGAGTGAAACACTTTAACTATTATACTAACCCCAACCATTAGCTATCTATCGATCTATATATCTATATATATATATATATATATATATATATATATTTATATATATAGATATATAGATATATATCTATATATAGATATAGATATATATATATATATATATATATATATATATATATATATATATATATATATATATATATATGGGTCTACTTTAGTTGACCGAAATGCCAGTTCGCCGACACGCAAAACACCGAGACCAAATGACTGAAAACAAAGGTGATCGACAAGGTGAAATCCCGACAGCCGAAAGACCGACATGGGCAAAGTGTGAGCGCGACTCGGTAAGTGTGTGATAGTGAGGGATTTAGGATTAGGGAGCGGACAGGTAAGTGTGCAATAGTGAGGGATTTAGGGTTAGGGTGTGGGAAAGGTGAGTGTGCGATAGTGTTGGACTTAGGGTTCGGGTAAGGTAAGTGTGTGATAGTGATGGACTGTAGTTTAGGGGCGGGTTAAGTGAGTTAGGGGTAGGGTGTGGGTAGGGTGAGTGTGTGATAGTGACGGGCTTTATGTTTTAGGGTGGGTTAAGTTAATTAGGGTTAGGGTGCAGGTAGGGTAAGTGTGCCATAGTGACGGACTTTAGATTTAGGGGTGGGTTAAGTGAGTTAAGGTTAGGGTGCGGGTAGGGAAAGTGTGCGGTAGTGTCAGACCTTAGGGTTAGAGTTTGGGTTAAGGTTAGTGGATATGTAATTGTGTGCAATGTGTAGTTTACATTTTGTGTGTCGGTGTAATGGTGTTCGGTTTAGTGAGTTGCCGGTATTGTGTGTTTTCGGTCGTTTGGTCTCAGTGTTTTGCGTGTCGGCGAACTGGCATTTCGGTCAACTAAAGTAGACCCATATATATATATTTATATATATATATATATATATATATATATTTATATCCTTTTCATCCATTTCCTTTTTTTTTCTTTTGTACCTCTCCATTTAAATTTCATTTTTCTGTCCTTTACCCTTTTACCTATAGAATTCTTTTTTCTTTTACTATCTCCCAGTTTAAATCTTTTTCACTTATTTCACACCTTCTTCTATATCCTCTTTATTATTTTTCCCCTTCTAATCTTTCTTCAATTTCTATTACTTTGAAATGTATTCTCTTTGTACATTTTCTTCTCTTTCTTTTCATTTTATTTACTCTTATTTTTATTTTTACAGACCATCCATAAATACCTAATTTTATTACATTCATAATATTTCAATTCACATTTTTTGCATCATTTCCCATTTCCCCACAAATGTAACAATTTCCTTTATCACATTACTTCCACATTTTGTATTGTCCCTAGTATGTTATGACACCCCTATCTTCCTCCGGGTCCCCTTCACATGGTTGACATTTCAGAATGTTGAAGACCTGTTGAAAAGCTGATAGACTTGCCGTGCAGAGCTGGAATCTATTTCAAACTGATAAGTACATATTTTGCACTTTATACACTGGCCTATTATTTTTAGTGGTGCTGTATTGTTTCTGTTTCTGTCTCTTGTGTCTCCACTGTGTTTTTTTTCTCAGGGTAGCTCAGGCTAGTTTCAGGGAGGGGGTTGTTGAGCCAGCCCACATCCTGTTGGAAAGCTGATAGACTTGCTGTGCAGAGCTGGAATCTATTTCAAACTGATAAGTACATATTTTGCCACTTTATACACTTGCCTAATATATATAGTGGTGCTGTATTGTTTCTACTTCTGTCTCTTGTGTCTCTACTGTGTTTTTTTTTCAGGGTAGCTCAGGCTAGTTTCAGGGAGGGGGTTGTTGAGCCAGCCCACATCCTAGCTGTTAGTCATCGCCTGAAGTGTATTTCATTGTGATTCCAATACAGATTGCATTTTGGTGAACTGTTGGAAAGCTGATTGATTTGCTGTGCAGAGCTGGAATCTATTTCAAATTGATAAGTACATATTTTGCCACTTTATACACTTGCCTATTATTTATAGTGGTGCTGTATTGTTTCTGTTTCTGTCTCTTGTGTCTCCACTGTTTTTCCCACCCACCCTCTCTGTTCTTGTCTTGGTGTTAATCTTGTTGGCTTTGAAACTGCCTACCCCTCTTGTAAGTTTGTATTTGGATACTCCTTTTGGGCCTATCTCATTTGCTCAGTCAACTGAGTGCAGTGAGATCATAGGCACTCCTACTGTGTACAAAGAGAGTATTTGAGAAGGACAGTCCCTGTAGCTTCTTAATCCTGCTGTGTTCCCTCCCTCAAAGAAAAAAAGAAAGAAAAAAAAAAAAAAAATATATATATATATATATATATATATATATATATATATATATATATATATATATATATTCAGCTGCTCTTACTATAACTGTCTTAGTTGCTGTTCTGCGGGCTGTTATCTGTTCAGTTGTTCTTACTCTGCTCTTATTACTGCTTGTTAGTAGCCTTCTAATTTCATGCCTTCTGCACTTGTTTTTTAGTCATTTGTTAATTTAATTGCATTTAATTAAACTGTATTTGCTGTAATATTGATATACATGTGCTAGCCTGCACTGCATTTGAATTGTATTTACTGCTGTTTGAGCTGCTTTTCTATTAAAAAAAAAACTTCCTAGCGTATTTCCTGCCTTTCCTGTAACTTATCTAGTCCAGATACAGACTTGTTGTATCCAGGTCTGTTTGTAAGCTCCTGAGCTCCCAAACCTTTCTGTGTTGGAGGGAAGCCTTCTAGTTTATCAGTGGGAGTGGTAAGCACTAGGTAGCCTATGTATCACAGGAGGAGAGGTTTCTGGCTCATAAATTATAGTTTATTGGACATTTGGGAAGCCCTTCCATCTCTTTCAACCTTCTGATTCAAAAGCCTGTGTTTGTGCTTGTTTCCTTTCTTTCCTGTTACTAGTCTAGTCCAGGTACAGATTTACTGTATCCAGGACTGTTTGTAAGCTTCTGAGCCCCCCAAGCCTTTCTGTGTTGGAGGGTAGCCTTCTAGCTTATCAGTGGGAGTGGTAAGCATCAGGTAGCCTATCTACCATGGGAAGAGTGGGTACTGGCCCATAAATTGTAGTTTATTGGCCGTTTAGGCAGTTTTCCATCTCTTTCAACTTGCTGGATTAAAAGCCTGCATTTGCGCTTGTTCCACACCTTTTCTATAACTAGTCCAGTCTAGGTACAGATTTGCTGTATCCAGGACTCTTTGTAAGCTTCTGAGTCCCTCAAGCCTTTCTGTGTTGGAGGGAAGCCTTCTAGCTTATCAGTGGGAGTGGTAAGCATCAGGTAGCCTATCTACCACAGGAAGAGTGGGTATTGGCCCATAAATTGTAGTTTATTGGCCGTTTAGGCAGTTTTCCATCTCTTTCAACTTACTGGCTTAAAAGCCTGCATTTGCACTTGTTCCCCACCTTTTCTGTAACTAGTCCAGTCTAGGTACAGATTTGCTGTATCCAGGACTTTTTGTAAGCTTCTGAGCCCCCCAAGCCTTTCTGTGTTGGAGGGAAGCCTTCTAGCTTATCAGTGGGAGTGGTAAGCATTAGGTAGCCTATCTACCAAAAGAGGAGTGGTTCTGGCCCAGAAATTGTAGCTACTGGCAGTTTGGGCAGTTTTTCCCATCTCTTTCAACTTTCTGGTTTAAAAGCCGCACTTGCACTTGTTTCCCACCTTTCCTGTTACTAGCCTAGTCCAGATACCGAGTTGCTGTATCCAGGACTGTTGGTAAGCTTCTGAGCCCCGCAAGCCTTTCTGTGTTGGAGGGAAGCCTTCTAGCTTATCAGATGGGAATGGTAAGCACTAGGTAGTCTATCTACCACAAGAGGAGTGGTTCTGGCCCAGAAATTGTAGATTTTTGGCCGTTTGGGCAGTTTTTTTTCCATCTCTCTCAACTTTCTGGTTTTAAAGCCATGTTTGTGCTTGATCCCCACCTTTCTCATAACTAGTCTAGTCCAGGTACAGATTTGCTGTATCCAGGACTGTTTGTAAGCATCTGAGCCCCTCAAGCCCTTGTGTTGGAGTGCAGCCTTCTAGCTTATCAGTGGGTGTGGTAAGTACTAGGTAGACTGTTTACCACAAGAGGAGTGGTTCTTGGCCCAGGAATTGTAGTTTATTGACCATTCGGGAAGTTGTCCATCTCTTTCAACTTTCTGGTTTAAAAGACCACATCTGCGCTTGTTTCCCATCTTTCCTGTAACTAACCTACTGGAAAGCACTAGAAAGTCTTAAACTGATATAAGTCTTCTAGCTTAAAAGAGAGACTTTGGAGTAATTGAGTATCTGTTTTCTGTATTTTCTTGCTGTACTTAACTGATTTCCGCCTAAACGTTGATTTTCCAGCACTTCTTGTGATTCAAAAGCTTGTTTTTTTTCACATATTGTACTTATTTGACTGCCTGCATTTTTAAAAAGTTGTTTTTGTTTAAATAAATTGTTTAACTGTTGTAGGCTGCACACTAAAGTGCGATAGCCTTTTCTGATCACTTGTAGTCGTTTAAAGCTGTTTTAAGTGTACTTTTTACTATTTTTGCCTTATCTTTTAAAAATAAATAAATACATTTCTTATTTCCTGCCTTTCTAAGCTAGTATAGTCCAGTTTTCAGACTAGTGCTGAATTCAGGGCTGTGTTACAAGTTTCTGAGTTACCCATACCTTACTTGGATAGAGGGAAGTTTCTCTGTTCTCCTGTGAGAGAGGGGAACTTTGAGCAGCCATCTGTCCCTGGAGGAGTGGTTCCAGCCCAGAAGTTAGTAGTTTAAAAAACGTGTTGCATGGTTTTGTGCACCGGGCATCACCGGTTAGCTAGGGTTAAATTATTCCTGGCTCCACTAAGTCTCCTTCAGTTTTTCACTTGAAACTAGTCTAACTCTCAACCTAAACACTCAAAAAGCATCTTACAGTCCAGCACTTGCTCAGACCTAATAGCAAGCACTAATATACCTTGACACTTGACTGCCCAGCAGGGCAAGGCTCTTTATCCACCCCTCACCAACCAAGCGACTAAGCAGCTCACCCTACTATTCAGGCATGACCAAAGGGCAACTTCAGGTGTACTCTCCAGTCCAGCTGGTGAATCTGGGTATCCTGAAGCAATGTTACAACTGCCTCATGTACACAGACAGCCCTTTTCTCCTACCACAAAACACTAACATATGTGAGAGATGCAATTATACAGCCAAACTGGAGGCTAAGGTATCTCCTCCCAAGACTGGAACAGACAGTGATGAGGAGAAGGTTAACACTTGCACCACACCTCCAGCCTCACATAGACCTACTAAACCAGCACTGACAAAAGATACACATAAATACAGTAAATCATACTCGGAGGCTCTAAATAAAAACCTGCAAATGCATCAGAGAGCTCCAAAGCAGACACCCACAAAACCTGCACCTCCCGTCACAAACCAGACAACACATAAACCACAAAATCACTGTGCCGCACAATTACAGCCCTTAAGGCGAAGTAACATACATAACACACTAGTAATAGCTGACTCAATAGTCAGACACACTGATGCCCCACTCACTAGGCTGGACAAGGAAAAGGTTACTGTTAGCTGCCTATCGGGAGCCAGAATCTGCCACATAACACAAGCAATCAGGTCACTCCAGAACAAGTACAAATATGACTCTGTCATTGTTCATGTTGGTGTGAACGACCTGAGCCGTACCTCTCTGGATATATGAAAATAGACATGGAAGAGATCTCTGATCATGTAGCCCAAGCGGGTATAACCCTGACCCTGAGTAGCATCATGCCCTCACCAAGAATGATACCTCAGTATAAAGAAAAAATGATCAATTTCAACAATTGTCTAAGCTTCTGGTGTCATTCAAAGGGAATCCAGTGTCTGTCAGCCTGGGATGACATGCTTGACAAGCCATGTTGCTTCACAAGAGACGGCTTGCACCTGTCACCCCTTGGCTTTCGAATACTGGCCAAGGCTCTTGCTGCCCCCATAGTGCCTTTTTTTAGACAAGGCTCAAAATTCAAACCCACCTCCGTAAACAGCACAAGTAAAAAATTGAGGGTTATGCTACTCAACGCCAGTAGTTTAAATCTCAAAATGCATGCGCTCAAAGCACTCCTAAGTATGGAGTACATCGACATCTGTGCAGTAACTGAAACCTAGTTCAAGGCTCCAGAGGGCACTCCAGCACTACTGGGCTACAAGTCATACCGCACATTTTGGCGACAGAACACGGACCAAAACACAAAAGGAGGGGGTGTATACATATTCATCAAGGATACCCACACCTCCAGGTTAGTGGTGCAGCATGATACCTCTGAGATCATCCAAGTGCAACTAACATCGGGCAAATCTGCAATGCAAATTGTGGCCTGCTACAGATCACCCTCCATGACCCAGGACCACCACTCCGCCTTTCTGGAGACACTGGAAAACATGAAGGTCCTACCGAACACCCTGGTCTTGGGATATTTCAATTACCCTACCATTAACTGGGAAAACTACTTGAGTACAAACTCCCAGGCTCAGCGCTTCCTAGAATTTATCAACTCAAATGCCCTGGATCAGCTGGTAGACTCCCCTACCATAGGCCACAACATGTTGGACCTGGTCATCACCAACATGGGCGACAGGTGCTCCGTACTGGAGGTCAACCTTTCACTGGTTAGATCAGACCATAAACTAATCACCCTGGATGTTCACACCCCACCACCACCCCCAACCAAGGAAACCACAGTGAAAAACTTTTCTAAAGCAAACTTCACCTTACTTAAGTCAGAGGTGGCAAGTTTCACAGCCCCCCACACTAAAGGATAACACTGCCCAAGATGCAGAATCCTTTACAATTGCACTCTGTGAGCACAAACAAGGATGCATGGATTGTGCCATCCCTAGTAAAACCAAGACTCACTCCCCTAAGAGAAGGAAACCAGTCTGGTGGACCCCTGCCGTAAACAGGTTATACAACAAAAGGAGGAAACTAGTTCAGAAAAAAAGCAAATCCCAAGAAGGAAAGACATCCCTGATCAGTATCAGTAAGAAACTAAGGTCCCTCATAAAATCATCCAAGGCTAACTTTGAAAGAAAAATAGCCAAGGACTCAAAAGATAACCACACAGCCTTCTTTAGCTATGTCAAAGATCTAAGTGGCAACTTGCAGATATGCTCTGAGATAGTGCAAAATAGAACAAAATATACTGAACCTACTGATATTGCCAACATACTGGCAGATAGATTCAGTGCAAACTTCACCTCCCCTCTCACCTTCAAAAGGGCCTACAACAATACTGGAAAAGTGTAGTGTCCCAGAAATCACAGAAGCACAGGTGAAAACAGCCCTTTCAAAAGCCAAAAACACAGCATCAATGGGGCCAGATGGTGTTCCAGGCTGCGTCTTGCATGAACTACAGAATGAACTAACCCCCCCCCACCTAAACATGATGTTCAACCTCAGCCTCTCCACAGGCTATATGTCCATAGAATGGTGCACAGCAATAGTTATTCCACTCCACAAAGGAGGAGCCACAACTGACCCTGGTAACTATCGCCCCATAAGCCTGACTAGCCTGGTCTGCAAGGCTATGGAGAGTATCATCATGGAATTTATTAACAAAGACATTGGGAACCTCCAAACACTTGACCCGACCCAGTTTGGCTTTGTTAAGGGCAGATCATGCCTACTAAACCTGGTTGACTTCTTCGAGACAGTTACCAAGGCCATAGATGAGGGAAAGGTGGTTCACACAGCCTACCTTGATAAGGCGTTCAACACCATTCCTCACTCGGGTATTATAGAAAAACTCACCTGCCTGAACATAAACCCATACGTCACAAGATGGGTTGCCAACTGGCTTACAGACAAAACTCACACGGAAAGAATAGTGGGATCTAGGTCTGACTTTAAACCAGTCACAAGTGGTGTCCCGCAAGGCTCAGTTCTGGGACCCCTACTGTTCGGCATATATTTCTTAGAAGTACAGGCAAACACAGGAGGACTATGGCTTACCAAGTTCGCTGATGACTGCAAACTGGGAGCCATAATTGACTCTGGCTGACATGGACATCCTCCAAAAAGGCCTTACTGAGACAGACACCTGGTGTCAAAGTCATGGCCTCAAGCTAAATGCCAAAAAAATGCATAGTCATCCCATTTGGGAAAAACAAAACACGCACAAATTACCACATAGGTGACAGCCCCCTTAATACAGAAGAGTTAATAAGAGATCTGGGGACCCAGGTAGATAGTAATCTCTCCTTTGACAATCATATTGCCAAAGTAGTTAGGAAATCCTTCTATGTGGCCCATCTAATTACTAAGGGGTTTGCATTTAGAAATAAAGAGGTTATAGTGCCCCTCTACTCGTCACTCATCAGACCCATCATAGAGTACAATGCCCCATTTGGGATGTACCTCACAAGACACTTCCAACAGCTTGAAAGACCACAAAAGCACCTCACCAAGAGGATTACTGGCCTCAAACATATGTCCTATGCAGCCCGACTGAAAAAACTCTGGCTGTACTCAGTGGCAAATAGCTTACTCAGAGGTGATCTCTGCCTGACTTACAAAGCCATGTCCAACTCAGAATTGATGGACATGCTCCACCTAAAGAAATCTAAGTCACTGCGAGCCACGCGCTCCAGTGAGATAAACCTCGCCACAAGAATAAATAGAACATGCTGGAGGGATAGATTCCTGTCACAGAGACTCCCCATACTTTGGAACAAAGTTCCTAACTACATTAGGCAGAGCCCTTCACTAACACTCTTCAAAAAAAGCCTTGCCGAGTGGATGGGTAACAGAAAGTACACCCCTGGGAACACTTCATTGGCTCTGCTTGACAGATGCTCAGTTAATTAATCAATGGGGCGGCGAAAGCCAAAACACTCTGGCTAGGCTTATAAATGCCCTCTGGCAGATAGCCTAGTACTTACCTATGAACCTGTGAACCTATGAACCATATGGCTGAGACCATATGATCGGCATTTGAAATGTCGACCATGCGGAACCAGCATCTCCAAACAGTGTGGAATGGAAAGATTTCCATCTTCTGCACTGTAGTGCAATCGTGGAGTTGGTATATTTAAGTTCTGGGAGGTATGGGGGGTGGAGCATGAAGGTAAGATTTTGTTGTGTTTTTTTTTGTATGGTCAATATTTCAAATATTAATCATTTGGTCTCGGCCATATGGTTTTCGACATTCTGAAATGTCAGCCATATCAAGTAGATACCCCCCTCCACATTTATCATGCTTGGTATATGTATAATTTTCTTCGCTTTCTGTTAGTAGCACAATATTACAATCCCATCTGCCAGTCAATAAGCCCCTTTTATCATAAACTTTTGCAATGCCCAGTACTTCTTTATATAAAGTTTTCAAATGTCCTTTCAAAGTCTCTCTTTCCACCTCTGTTCAAAATTGTACATAAATTTTCTTTTTTTGTTGTTTCCCTGTTAAATGTTTTTATCACATAAAGATTATATGAGCTATACCTGAGGCAAAGGAAAAGAGGAGTACTTATATTAATTGCAAGATGAGCTCCAATAGTGATAAAAGATGATAAAAAAGATAACAATGGTAAATATGTAGTACTAAGGGGCTACTGGCAATGGAGGAGGATTACACTGGCATGTACTTATATTCCACCTAAAACTGCTATAATGGAGCTTAAGAAAATTCTGGGAGAAATAATCAGTTTTCAGTAGGGAATATTACTTATAGGTGGGGACTGGAATTTGATTTGCAGCAGGGAAGATGTGTCTGGGGGGCCCAGAAGGGAAAATATAACAAAGGAGGGTATATTTTGGAAGAAATTTATGAAAATATTTACCATGGAATGTGTGAATTCAGTAGTGGGAGTTCAGAGTGAATTTACATATTATTCCCCAAATACAAAAATTGGGCTAGGCTGGACAGAATTTACATTTCACAGGAACATGTGCATTTAATTGAAGGTCTTGATATGTACGCAGTAACTATTTCAGATGATGGTGAATAATAACAAAAATAAAAACACAGGGTAATGAAATAAAAACGAGACACTGTCACTTTCCCAACTATCTGTTGAAAAGAGAGGAATTTAAGGAGTGGGTAGTGGAAATTATTCAGGAACTATTTGAAAAGATGTAAATTTCTTCTCAAAATATAGCTAGGGAGTGGGAAAAAATTAAAGTGGATTTTAAAAATAGGGTGAAAATAAAAGAAAGGGAGATATGGTTCAGAACTAACAATAATTATTTAGAGGGACTGACAAATGTTAAAGTATTGCAAAATAGGGGTAATCCCACAGAACAAGAACAGGAGCAACTGCAGAATGCTAAACAGAAGAAGAGATTACCTTGATAATATGAATGAGTTTAGAATGATTGCTGTTAAGCAACTGTTTTGGATAATAACTCTAGAGCACAAAAACATTCAGTACAATGACTCAGACAACAGAAAGTAGAAAGGGCTGTGTTGCCAAGCTTAGGGAGCCTATGACAAGGAAGATAACAAGAGATCCTGTAGAAGTATTAGAAATATTTTGGAAATTCTATGAAAGTCTGTATAAAGCAGAGAAATATGGAAATGTTTATGGATGAATTAAATATGCCAAGGCTAGAGATAGATGAGGCTCACTTACTAAAAGTTAGGCTAGAAGGAGATGTGATAAAAATGGTGATGTATACAGGAAACTCCCCAGGAATAGATGGTACTCCTGTGGAAGTTTGGAAGCTAGGAGGGAAAAATGATAAAGATCTAGAAGGTTTTGTTTACCAGTATTTTATGAGGAGGAGAAGTACCGACATCCTGGAAAAAAGCAGTGGTAGCTGTAATACCTAAAGAGGGTAAAGATCCATCAGATTCAGCTTCATACAGGCCCATTTCAATACTAAACCAGAATTATAAAGTGTATGCATAATGGCTAAAAGAATGGTAAAAGTGATGCCAAAATCGATAGATATGGATCAATGTGGTTTTGTGGAGGGGAGGCAAAATTTGACGACATTAACAGAACATTTATGATTCAGAGGGAAGCAGAATGTAAGAAAATCCCACTGTTGTTGGTGGGTCATAATGTAGAGAAAGCATTTGGCAGACTAAGCCGGGACTTTATGAGCAGGGCAATGGAAGTGTATTCCCTGATAAACTTTTAACATTTAGGAGGCTATATGATGGATTAGAAGTGAAAAAATAAAGTTGTTGGGGTCCTCTCTGAACCAGGCAGGGGTGTCCTCTCTCTCCTTTGTTGCTTGCATTATATTTAAAACCATCGGCAAAGAAAATAAAAGATTCAGAAATCCAAGGATATAATTGGTATGACAGTCAAGAAAAGCTGACTGTATTTGCAGATGATATTATTTTATACCTGTCAAAACCAGAAAGGGACATTACAGTGTTGTGGGACATTTTGAGGTAGTTTCAAGTCTTTTCAGGATACAAAATTAATGAAGGTAAAACAAAGGCAATAGTGGTAAATTATATACCCACACATGAATTGGTTCAGCAATATACATATTTATGGTGACATGATAAAATGAAGTATTTAGGAGTATGGATTAAAAATGATTCTGTTGTTGCAGCTAAGGATATGTGGGAAGAGACTAAACAAAAGATAATACAAAAACTGAGAAACTGGAAGCTCTGATAAATGGATATCAATAGTAAGATACAAGCAGTTAAAATGTTGTTATTCCCTTTAATCTTATATATGGGTCAGGCATATTTTTATCAACCAGAAGAAAATTTGTGGATAGCAATTAATAAAGAGCTGAAGGATTTTTTTTCTGGGAGGGAAAGATGGCAAGAGTCAAGTGGGATAAGCTGATTCTTCCAATAGAACAAGGCAGATTGGAATAACACAATTTGAAGAAGTATTTCAGGGCAACAAAGTTAAGCCTCCTATACATAGCACAAGCAGAAAATTATAATTCAAAGTGGAAAGGGATACTGATGGAATGGGGAAAGTGCAAGAAACAAGGACAGACTGGGACTTTGGATGCAGATCTTTAAGGAGAATATCAGTAATCATGCAGAATGTTATATTCATAAAATAACAGAAAGTATTCTAAGTAAGCCGACTTGGGAATGAAGAAAGGAGACCCTGATACTAGGGATGACTGCAATTAGGGATACAAACAATAGGCAAGAGATGCTGGAATGTATTGGAGAAAACTTGCAAAGGAACCAAGGTATTGGGAGCAAATAACTAGAGAGGAAAAGGTAATAGAATGGGAATACATCAAGAACTTATTTGGACTGCAGGTTAGAGATTGCCTTCCCTATCAGGGATTGATATCAGAGTATGGGCAAAGAGAAAGAAATAGAGGGGTTCTAAACAAAATACCAGTACTGCTAGAGTTTTTAGTAGAATCTAGAACAGAAGCTGCTGTTGAAAAAGGAACAATTAGGAGAGAATATAAAATATTGCATGAGAACTATAAGAATCAATCAAAGTAGGTTAGAAAGGATTGGGAAAAGAGAATGGATAAACAATTCCCAAAGAAACAATGGCTGATATATGTACATCTTCCAAATATGCAACAAAGTCTAGAAGATTTAGGATCTTTGCCTGAAGTGTTTGCATATGTATTTTTATACCTGAAGTAGACTCCAAAGAATTTTTCCTCGGGTAGACAGCAAATGTTGGAGGTATAATGGGGAAGAAAGAGGTAACTACATATTTTCTGGGAGTATAATGAGTTGGCAGACTTTAAAGATTCCTTGCAGACTGCTTTGTCAGAGATACTGGGTGAGCAAATTAGTGTAACTAAGCAAATTATTTTTTTTAAGCTATGATACAGTATCTGAATTGCCTAGATGTAGTAAGGCCTTGCTAAGTCTAATTATGATGGCTGCCAAAGAAGCAATTATAGTGGATATAAAAAGTTTACACACCCCTGTTAAAATGCCAGGTTTTTGTGATATAAAAAAATGAGGCCACAATAAATTATTTCAAACATTTCCCACCTTTAATGTGATCTATAATCTGTACAATTCAATTGAAAAACAAACAAATCTGTTAGGGGGGAAATATAAAAAATAAAAAATGTACAATAAGCTTGTTGCATAAGTATGCACACCCTTAAACTAATACTTTGTTGAAGCACCTTTTGATTTAATTAGAGCATTCAGTCTTCTTGGGTATACACCTGCCAGCAGTTAAAGAGATTCTAATTAACCCCAAATAAATTTCAGCTGTCCTAGTAGGAATTTCTTGACATTTACTCACTTACCTGTTACAGCAAAAGCCATGGTTCACAGAGAGCCTAAAAAGCATCAAAGGGATCTAATTGTTGAAAGATATCAGTCAGGAGAAGGGTATAAAAAAAATTCCACAGCATTGGATATACCATGGAACACAGTGAAGACATTCATCAAAAAGTGGAGAAAATATGGGATAACAGTGATGTTGCAAAGAACTGGATGTCCCTCCAAAACTGATGAAAAGACAAGACAAAAACTGGTCAAGGAGGCTGCCAAGAGACCTACAGCAACACTAAAGGAGTTGAAGGAATTTCTGGCAAGTACTGGTTGTGTAATACATGTGACAACAATCTCCCATATTCTCCATATGTCTGGGCTATAGGGTAGGGTTGTAAGACAGAAGTCTTTTCTTACACAGAAAAACATCCAGGCTTGGCTAAAATTTGTAAAGCAATACATCAAGTCTCCCAAAAGCATGTGGGAAAAATGTGTTATGGCCTGATGAGACCAAGGTTGAACTTTTTGGCCACAATTCCAAAAGGTACGTTTGGTCAAAAACAACACTTTGCACACCAAAAGAACACCATCCTCACAGTGAAGCATGGTGGTGGCAGTATCATGCTTTGGGTTTGCTTTTCTTCAGCTGGAACTGGGGCTTTAGTCATGGAGGAGGGAATTATGAATAGTTTGAAATAGCAGTCACTTTTGGTCCAAAACCTTCATGCTTCTACTAGAAAGCTGAAGATGAAGAGGAATTTCACCTTTCAACATGACAATGACCCCAAGCATACATCCAAATCAACAAAAGAATGGCTTCACCAGAAGAAATTTAAAAGTTTTGGAATGGCCCAGCCAGTGTCCAGACCTAAATCTAATAGAAAATCTGTGGGGTGACTTAAAGAGGGCTGTGCATATGAGATGCCCTTGCAATCTGACAGATTTGGAGCATTTTGCAAGGAAGAGTGGACAAATATTGCCAAGTCAAGATGCACCTTGCTCATAGACTCCTACCCAAGAAGACTGAATGTTGTAATTAAATCAAAAGGTGCTTCAACAAAGTATTAGTTTAAGGGTGTGCACACTTATGCAACTGGCTTATTGTCCATTTTTTATTTTTTATATTTTTTCCCTAAGAGATTTGTTTGTTTTTCAGTTGAATTGTACAGGTTATAGGTCACATTAAATGTGAGAAAAGTTTTGAAATAATTTATTGTGGTCTCATTTTTTTATATCACAAAAACCTGGCATTTTAACAGGGGTGTGTAAACGTTTTATATCCACTGTACTAGAAAATGGAAATCAAAGTCTAAACCAACTTTACTAGAAGTAGCAGAACAACTGGAAATGGGATCTTTAGAAAAGAGCAGGAGCAAATCGTGCTTAGAGATGTTACCAATACATGTAACTTGATATGAATTGTGCTTAGATATGTTACCAATACATGTAACCTGATATGAATTGTGCTTAGATATGTTACCAATACATGTAACTTGATATGAATTGTGCTTAGATATATTACCAATACATGTAACTTGATATGAATTGTGCTTAGATATGTTACCAATACATGTAACTTGATATGAATCGTGCTTAGATATGTTACCAATACATGTAACTTGATATGAATCGTGCTTAGATATGTTACCAATACATGTAACTTGATATGAATCGTGCTTAGATATGTTACCAATACATGTAACTTGATATGAATCGTGCTTAGATATGTTACCAATACATGTAACTTGATATGAATCGTGCTTAGATATGTTACCAATACATGTAACTTGATATGAATCGTGCTTAGATATGTTACCAATACATGTAACTTGATATGAATCGTGCTTAGATATGTTACCAATACATGTAACTTGATATGAATTGTGCTTAGATATGTTACCAATACATGTAACTTGATATGAATCGTGCTTAGATATGTTACCAATACATGTAACTTGATATGAATTGTGCTTAGATATGTTACCAATACATGTAACTTGATATGAATCGTGCTTAGATATGTTACCAATACATGTAACTTGATATGAATCGTGCTTAGATATGTTACCAATACATGTAACTTGATATGAATCGTGCTTAGATATGTTACCAATACATGTAACTTGATATGAATCGTGCTTAGATATGTTACCAATACATGTAACTTGATATGAATCGTGCTTAGATATGTTACCAATACATGTAACTTGATATGAATCGTGCTTAGATATGTTACCAATACATGTAACTTGATATGAAAGATATGTTACCAATACATGTAACTTGATATGAATTGTGCTTAGATATGTTACCAATACATGTAACTTGATATGAATCGTGCTTAGATATGTTACCAATACATGTAACTTGATATGAATCGTGCTTAGATATGTTACCAATACATGTAACTTGATATGAATCGTGCTTAGATATGTTACCAATACATGTAACTTGATATGAATCGTGCTTAGATATGTTACCAATACATGTAACTTGATATGAATTGTGCTTAGATATGTTACCAATACATGTAACTTGATATGAATTGTGCTTAGATATGTTACCAATACATGTAACTTGATATGAATTGTGCTTAGATATGTTACCAATACATGTAACTTGATATGAATTGTGCTTAGATATGTTACCAATACATGTAACTTGATATGAATTGTGCTTAGATATGTTACCAATACATGTAACTTGATATGAATTGTGCTTAGATATGTTACCAATACATGTAACTTGATATGAATTGTGCTTAGATATGTTACCAATACATGTAACTTGATATGAATTGTGCTTAGATATGTTACCAAAACATGTAACTTGATATGAATTGTACTTAGATATGTTACCAATACATGTAACTTGATATGAATTGCAGAAGGAGTCAGTTCTGGTCACATTGCAGGTGCTGTGAAGAGCACTTCTGGCTAATACCAAAGATTGAAACAATATTAATTTCATGAACTTTAATCAAACATTGACTTAGGAATGGGGTCTATTCCCATCATGGTATTAGAAACCCAAAAGACTTGTAGAAATTTAAAAAAGATGTAATACTAAACAAACCTGTACCATTTAAATCAATTGCATTTCCATATAAAGGCCATAAGCCATTGGTTTCATTATTTTTCATTATGGAACATATTCTCAGGTGTTTCTACTTATTTCTGAAACAAATTACCATCATAGCTTTCCTTGGAAAACCAAATCTTATCTCAAAGCAATAAAGTAACTTACATTAGAACATAAAACATTAGGTCATGATGCTAAACGTTAGGAGTCTTAACATGAAACTGCACATATTGCAAGCATTCTTAACCCTGGAAAATACAGACATCTGTGCAATGACAGAAACCTGGTTCAAAGCTGCGGAGAGCACCGCAGCCATACCTGGTTACTCATCCTATCATATGTTCAGACCCTAAAATGTGGGTAGTAAAGCCAAAGAAGGTGGAGTTTCAATATGTATTAAAGACATACACACTTCCAGGGTGGTCAGACAGTATGATGCACAGGAGATACTTCAGGTGCAGTTAACCATTCACAAGACCCCTATACAAATCATAGCTAGCTACTGGCCTCCAAATCTAACTCAGGATGCCCAAGCTGCCTATCTAGACCTCTTTGATTCTATCAAGATTCAAACCTTTACCCTGATCTTGGATGATTTTAACTACCCAAACACAGACTGGAAGGAGTACTCATGTCAGAACACAAATGCCCAGAGATTCCTCAATTTTTATCAGTGCAAATGCTTTGGAACAGCTAGTCGATACCTCCACAAGAGATGATAATATCTTGGACTTGGTATTAACCAGCATGAGTAACCACTGCAGCATCCCTGCAGTATCATCCTCCCTTATAAGATCTGACCATAAAGCAGTCACGTTCAAAGTCACCATCTCCCCTGTCTCCCCGCTAGCTAGGGTCAAACAAAAAAAAATCTCCAAAGTTGATTACATCCTCCTGAGGGATGGTATAAACAACTTCACAGCCCCCTCCCCCTCTCTAGAAACTGGCACCAGTATCCAAAACTATACTAAATTACTATATGAACATTCATATAGATGCATGGAATCAGGAATACCTGACAGTACTAAATTCATCCTCTACAAGGAAAAGTAAACCTGTCTGGTGGACATCTGCAATAAATAAACTCTATAACAAAAGAAAAAAATTGCTGTCCAGGACCAAGAAGGAGCAGGTGCCCAATTGGAAGCAATCTCTCCTTAGCCTAAACAAGCAAATAAGAGCACTAGTGAAATCCTCCAAAGCAAACTTCAAGTCCAAATTGGCCACATCTACTAGAGACAATCATAAGTCCTTCTTCACATATGTCCATAAACTCAAAGGCAGCACCCAGATCTGTTCAGAACTGGTGGTCAAGGACACCACATATATAAATGCTGTAGATATAGCAAACTTGCTGGCTGACAGATTCAGCAAAAATTTTACCCCTCTGTCCCCCCCATCAGTAAATCAGGACATTCCCAGTACATGGTCCCTTCCCCTTATATCTAGGGATCAGGTCATCACTGCTCTGTCAAAGATAAAAAATACAGCCTCCATGGGACCCAATAACATTCCAGGCTGCGTCCTACATGAACTCTGGCAGGAACTTGCAGCACCATTAGGTGCCCTATTCAACCAAAGCCTAAGTGAAGGACAGCCACTGTCATCCCTTTTCACAAAGGTGGAGCATCCACTGATCCAGGAAATTATAGACCCATCAGCTTAACTAGCCTGATCTGCAAGGTCATGGAATGGATTATCGTGGACCTCATTAACAAGGGCATTGGTAACCTCCAAACACGTGATCCCACACAGTTTGGCTTCATCAAGGGGAGGTCATGTCTACTAAATCTGGTTGATTTTTTGAGATAGTCACCAATGCCATGGATGAGGGGAAGGCACTAGACACTGCCTACCTTGACCTGGCCAAAGCCTTTGACACTATTTCCCATTTGGGCATAATAGATAAACTCTCCCAACTAGACATCAATCCATATGTTACCAGATAGGTAGCTAACTGGCTCACCGGCAGAACCCACTTAGTCAAAGTAGGGGAAGCCAGCTCAAGCAGTAGACCCGTATCAAGTGGCGTACCCCAGGGTTCAATCTTTGGGCCTCTGTTATTTGGGATATACTTTTCTGAGGCACAGGCCAAAACCAGTGGACTATGGATGATCAAGTTTTGCAGATGACTGCAAGCTGGGTGAGGTCATCAGTTCCCTAGTGACGTGGACATCCTCCAAGAAGGTATCACCCAAACAAATGACTTGTGCCAGAAACATGGTCTGAGGCTGAATACAAAAAAAATGCATCATCATCCCCTTTGGGGAGAGTGACATCCCCAGAAATTATCACGTTAATAACAATGTCCTAAGCACACAGTCAGTCGTGAGGGATTTTGGCACCCAAATTGATAGCAACCTGACTTTTGACCACCATGTTGCTTCCATCGTACAGAAAGCTTTCTACATGGCCCACCTCATAAGTAAGGATATCTCATCCAGGGACAAGGAGGTCATAACATCCCTATATTCTTCCCTTATAAGGCCCATTATTGAGTACAATGCCCCATTCAGCATGTATCTCGCAAAGCACATGCAGCAGCTGGAGAGACCACAAAGGTGCCTCACCAGGAGAATCCAGGGCCTCAGAAATCTACATACACAGATAGGCTAAAAGCCCTATCCCTCTACTCTGTTTCATACAGACTCTTCAGAGGTGACTTCTGTCTGGCATACAAGGCGATCTTGGACCCCAGCTTGATGGGACTGCTGCATATCCACAAATCAAGCTCCACACAAGTCACTTGCACACGTGGCCTCAACCTGGTCTGTGACATCAATAGGACTTGTTGGCGGGACAGATTTGTGTCCCAGAGACTCCCCGATCTATGAAATAGACTCCCTCTCCATGTCAAGCAGAGTACCTCTTTACCCCTTTTTAAGTGCAACCTGGATAACTGGATGGGAAATAAAAAATACATCTCTGGGATTCCACCCATGTCCCCTGCTGGACAGGGACATCAGGTGCTGATTTGTCTATACATGGGATAAACACTTGGCTAGGCTTATAAGGGCCATAGGGCCAATAGCCTAGTAACTTCCTATGATCCTATGATTAGACTTCTTAAACTAATTTCTTCTGTAATGTTCTGGTTGGAGAACAGTTGGCATAATGGGTAAAGTCTTCACCTCCCATGCACAAGTTACAAGGTTTGATCCTGACCTCCTGCTTGGAATTTGCATGTTGTCTCTGTGGGGTTCCTCCCACCTCTGAAAAACATGCTGAGTGTTTCCATCTTAAACTCACACAGTAATGACAGACTTTAGATGGTGCCATATAAGGGGAAGAGTTGAATAGACCAACCACTTTAGGCAGCTACTGTGGTGTGCAGTATCCTCAAGATAGGAGAACATGGGTCACAGACTACGTGTCGTGACAGTGCTAGCCACCTCACAGTGTAAGAGTATGGCCCTAGGTGATTCAGTTGTGTTGCCAAAAATGGGCATAGGTATTTGCTGATGATAAGTGGGTTGAGGACCCGGCCTACTGTGAGCTATGCCAGGTACCCATGCTAACAGTGAGAGCGGTGTATGTGCCCCTGTTGGCCAGTGTGTGTCCTCCAGAAAGGTCTGCAGTCCTTGGTCAATAAGCTACTAGCTGGCTAGTGTTCAGTTGCCCAGCTTGTGTTGCCTGGGATAGCTTTGTTGAGTGAAAGCTGGACATAAAACCAATCAACCTGCCAAATGTGAAGAATTGCTATATTTCTACATTCAGTGTAAATTCAATGACAGGATGCTGCTGGGAAGTGGATGACACAATGTTAAGGATGAGGCTGGACATCCTATATATACAGGAGACAAGATGGAAGGCAGCGCAGCAAAGCCACTTGCCTTTGGATCCAGAATCTAATACTCAGGAGGAGGACAGGCTATAAATGGTGTGGGAATTGTGGTAAGGGAGATGCTTCGGAAGACAGCGAGGGATGTCATCAGAATTAGCAATAGACTCATGCCTAATGATAGGGCAGTTATTCATAATCTCTGCCTATGCCCCATAGTAGGGTTGTGATAGTGAAGAAAAGAGTGTATCAGGCAACAGTTGCAGGACCTACTAGATAAAGCAGGACAACATGAATTGTCATTGATAATAAGTCATCTAAATGCACATATTAGGACAGACAGAAAGGATATGAGGGCTGCCTGTGTCCACATGGGTTGGCAAAAGGAATAAAGAAAGATAGGCCTTTCTAGATGTCTGTCTGGCAAATGGCTTGATGCTGACCAACACATGGTTCAGCAAGAGAGACAGTCACAACATCACATACAAGAGTGGCCAACATGAAACTCAGATAGACTTCCTCCTAGTAAGAAAAGGACACTGAGATAGAATCGGTGATTGGAAAGACACAATAATGAGCCAACAGCATAAACCACTGGTTGGCATAATCAGCTTCAAGCAGTGGTCAGATAAGGCTGACAGGTCAACAGAGTCCAGGCTGAAGACTTGTAAGTTGACCGGAGAGAAAGCACAACAGGTGAAGGAATTACTTGGGGATCTAGCACCTCAAAAAGAAGAGGAAAGAGATGGAATTGAAGAAGAATGGCAGCACCTGAAAACAGCATGTGTGAGGACTACAGAACAGATATGCGGCAGTGCCAGGTATGGAAATAAGGTACATAAAGAAAGCTGGTGGAATGCAGAAGTCCAGGAAGTCCTCAAAAGAAAGAAGGAGTGTAGGAAAAAGTTGGAGATAGAAAAGACAGACCAAGGTAGGAAGGAATACTGGTTAGCTAACAAAGATGCTAAGAGAGGAGATTCAATAGCAAAGAAAAAGGTATCAGTGGCGCTGTACCAGCTTCTAGAAAGTGACTCAGTAGATAGCACAAAGAAACTATTACAGGCTGCAAGGAAAAGACAGAAAGATATAGAAAGTAGTCAGACACCCTTCATAAGGTATGTCAGCAACAACATGTTCACCAGTCCACAGAACATCAAAAGCAGATGGAAGGAGTACTTCCAGCAGCTTCTGAATAAAGAAACTGTACTTCCATAGACACACCTTACAATGAGAGAAGAGGAGGAGCCCAGCCTAAAGGAAGTAAGAACAACACTAAGTAAATTGAAGTCAGGGAAAGCGGCAGGCTGAGATGAGGTCACAGCAGATATGACAAAGATGTTGTGTGAGATGGGGGAGAAATGGTTCCTGAGGGTACCCATAGCAGTATGGCAAGAAAGACGTATCCCAAATGACTGGAGAATAACTATAGTAGTGCCAGGGTTTAAGAACAAAGGGGCCATTCACAACTGTGGACAGTATGGAGGTATCCAACTCCTATCACACTGCATGAAAGTTTTGGAGATGGTGACTGATAAATGAATATACAAAGTAGTAGACTGACCCGCTGTTTGTAGTGAGACAGATATTTGAGTAGAAGCTAAAAGTGAAGAACTGGGAATTCCTAGACTTGGTTGAAAGCATATGACAAGGTCCCAAGAAAGCTCATTTGACCAGTCTGGCAGTGGTTCAAAGTCCTAGACACATTGGTCACATTGGTTGAATTAGTGCAAGCCACGTACAAAAACTCAATGACTTAAATATGAATAATGTTTGATCTCACAGAGGGGTTTCCAGTGGGAATGGGTGTGCATCAGGTTTCAGCTCTGAGCCCACTGCTGTTCATACTGGTGATGGATTACATTAGCTAACAGTTCAGAGAGGACAGATCAACAAAGTTGCTGTATGCAGACATTATGGCATTACAGGCAGACTTTCAGCAAAGGATAGGGGAATGGAATGCAAAACTGAAGGCAGATGGGATGAAACTAAGTACAGATAAGACAGTGGTAATGACAGCAAATGGAATAAATCCGAAGAAGCCAAGAATTGAAATAAAAGGGAAGATAATGGAACAGGTTAATAGCTTCAAGTATCTGGGAGGAGTGGTTGAGGAGAAGGGAAGTCTGAATGATGAGGTCAAAGCTAAAATCAGAGGGGCTGCTGCCAACTGGCACAGAGTGTCAGGGGTCACATATGACATACGAATGCCAAAGAAGCTGAAAAGTAAGGTGTACAAAACACTGGTGTGAGCAGTGCTACTGTTTGATACAGAAACCTGGGCAGTAAAAACAGAACACTTAAGGAAGCTAGTGGTGATGTAGATGAAGTGCCTGAGATGGGTGTTAGGATGCACACTGTGGGACAGATGAAGAAATGAGGGCATAAGATGAGAAGCCAAAGTATCTCCAATTACAGAAAAGGTTAAAGAAAACAGATTATGGTGGTTCAGACATGAGCAGAAAAGCAGAAGACAATCTGTTGAGGAAGATTTGGGACAAACAGGAAAAAGACAAGAGAAAATTAGAGCAACCAACAAAGAGGTGGATTAGATAGATTGTGGGAGAGACCTTTAACAGTCAGTCATGAGTGCTGAAGAAAGAAGGAAAGTGACATTGAATAGAGACAGATGGGAACAGTTGACATGACACCTCGAACACATACAGAAAATGGGAGAAAAGGCGCCATGATGTTCTGGTTTATACATCTTTTAATATATTCCTATATAAGTATATCTTTACATCATACTTGTATCAAGATTAATAACAACTAGGTTGCTCCAAGTGGAGCCCTTCAAGAATATATATACAACCATACTCTAAACAAACAGACAGACCAACTGCAATTTATCACTAATTAATTTTTAACTGGCTTGAATTCCCTCACTTGCTGCTGTTTTCACAACTTCAAATGGTTCACTCTATTCACTACAAGCCTGCATCTTGTCCTGCCCTTTCAACTTTCATCTCTTCCTATAAACCTGCTCGTACCTCCAACCTACAACTACTTCAATCCTTCCAGCTAAAGAAATCTGTAGGCAAACTCTTATATAAATGCTCTATAGTCCAAGCTTGGAACAAACTTCCTACAGACATATACTCCACTATTCACCCAGCCCACTTTAAAGAAAAGCTCAAACTCCATCTACTTAGCTCCAAAATTTGTTCCTGCATAACCCCAACCTAACCCCTCCCTCTCCTATCTTAGCTCTCCCACCTCAATTACCTTGAACCTCATATCTTTATTGCTTATTACACCTCTACTATACGTACTGTTAACCTCCCCTCTATTACATCTAAGTACACCTTACCTTCTTTTCCCTACTCACATATACACATGTCTGAACATCAGACGTTCCTCTACTCCTAAATACCTCTCTATACTTTTAGGTACCTTAAAAATAGCTCTAGTCTTACTAGCTCTAAATATGCAAATAACTCCATCTTGTTATTTTTTTATTTCTCCTCCTCTATATCTTACACCCCACCAGATAAGAGAACTGTGTGCTACCATCTATGCCTTGAATATTATAATGTCTGTATAACTCAGTTACTTGAATGTTTCATTACTATAATGTTTTTTTATCAACGATGTGTAACACAATAGCTGAATGTATTTTGTTACTGTATTTCTTGGAGCTTTTCTCCTCGGGTCTCCACTGAAAATGGGCCAAAAGCCCAGCTGGACTAAACCGGTTAACAAATGTCAATAAATAAATAAAATAAATAAATCACTATATTTCTTCCTGGAATTATTCTCCCTGATATGGATTTTATACTCTAAGTTCAGCAACATCCTACCTGTTCAGTATAAACAGTCATGCGGCTCTTTCAGGCCTTTAAATTCCTGTCAAGAAACGTATAAACCCTCTTCCTTTCACATGTCAGTCATCCTTTTGGTCCCATCCATATTGTAAATCTACTGAACTCAATGAGTAAGAACATTTTTTGGTACTTATATGGTCCATGTTTTCCCTGTAAGACCTTGTAGTTGGGGTAACATTTTCAACTTCACCATTGCCAGTAGTGCACATGCGTACATTTGCATCCCCAGAGGGAAACCAGCTTTCAAAACTGCAGGAAAAGTCAATTTATACTTGATTTTCTAATGGCCTGCTGTCTTTAATTACCTTTGAAAACTGAAACCTCTGTTGTGACGTGATTTAAAAAAAGTAATTCCCTGGGATTCAGTAACACCTGCACTGCGTGTACCGTTCTAAGTGAACAGACAAGACAAGCATAATTCACACCTGCTTCCTCCTAATTTTAGTTTGCATACTGATTTTCTTGAAGCCTTAATTACTGAAGGGGATTCATAAAAGTTACCACAAAGTGTAGACTACATGTGTACTTAATGTAATTTTTCTGTGTAACTAGAAAGCACAAAAAAGTGGTAGGGATGTTCTTGAAAACAGACTGTGGTCACTTAATGTACAATTATTGTCGGCATTAACAAATCTGGCCTATTGTCTATAAAAAGCCAAAGCACATCTCTTTCCCACTTGACATATGTTACACAGCCAAGATTGCCAATAGTTTATCATACTTTTGTTGTGAGAACTCTAAAGAGAAGAGATAAGCTGTTTCGCAGTCATTGGTGGCCATTTTAGTGTTAACACAGTCAAAACAACCTGCTTCTTCTTTACCTTCCAAAATGCCAGTCAGCCTCAGATTTCCCTTTCTACCTTCATTCTCCTTGGAAACCAGAGGTGAAATAGCTGTTCCTGTCAGAATCACTGTAAAAAATAATCTCTTTGAGCTGCAGTGATCTCAGAATTGCTTCTTTATTTTAAGTAGTGAAATTTCCAGGACACAGCATCACACTGTGTTTTTTCTGACACAAAGTTGTGTGTGTTTATGTGTATGTGTGTTTGCATTTATATTTATATTTATGCACACATATGCATGTTGTAGAGCTGAACACCCTTCTTCACACAACTGCTGCTTTAAAATGCCAGCTCTTTTATTGCTGCAACTTAAGAAATTAATTGTTCACATTTTGCTACAGTATTTGTATATAAATATTCTTTTGCTATTTTCAATAAAACTGTAAATGATAAAGTGGGATGCTGGATAAACTGATGAATAGATGCATGCATGGATGTATGTAAAACAGTCCTTTTACCTCTGCCAGACAAACATATTCATTATGTCATTTTGGAGAGGTGGGATTAGTAACGTTATTCCAAACACCATCATATTGGGTGACTTCAACTACCCAAACATAGACTGGGAACATTACTCAAGCCACAACACCCTAGCCCAAAGGTTCCTTGAGTTCATAAACTCAAATGCTATGGAACAACTAGTCACCATTCCCACAAGAGGAGAAAATATACTAGACCTGATCATCACAAACATGGGGACAAAATGCTCCACACCGGAAGTATATCCCTCATTGGTGAGATCAGACCATAAATTAATCTCACTGGAGATCCACATCCCGCCCCCACCCCCAGCAAAAAAGACCACAGTGAAGAACTTCTCAAAAGCAAACTTCACACTTCTTAAGACTGGAGTGGTATCCTTCAAGGCCCCCGAGCCAGTGGAAACCACAACCCACGCTGCTGAAACCCTTACAAATGCCTTCTACGAGCACCTCCAGGAATGTATGGATCAAGCAATCCCTAATAAAATCAAGACCCTTTCCACCAAAGGCAGGCGCACGGTCTGGTGGACTCCAGCCATAAACAAACTCTACAACAAGAGGAGAAAGCTACTACATGACAGAGCAAAATCCCTAAATGGGAAGGCATCTCTGATCAATACTAGCAAAAATCTACGATCACTCATAAAATCATCCAAGGCCAACTTTGAGAGAAAAATCGCTAATGACACAAAAGACAATCATAAAGCCTTCTTTAGCTATGTTAGAAACCTGGGTGGAAACTCCCAGATATGCTCAGAATTAGTCCAAAATGATAAAAAATCACTGAACCCACAGACATTGCCAACATACTGGCAGACAGGTTCAGTGCAAATTTCTCCCCTCCCTCCCCCAAAAGGAAAAATATCTATCCCACCAGAGTCTATCCTCCCAAACATCTCAGCTGCCCAGGTGAGAGCTGCTCTCTAAAGCAAAAACACAGCATCAATGGGACCGGACGGTGTCCCCGGCTGTGTGCTACACAAACTCAATGAGGAACTAAACCCACACATAAGGCTGCTGTTTAATCTTAGCCTTACTACAGGATACGTACCCAAAGAATGGCGTACGGCAACTGTGGTCCCACTCCACAAAGGCAGTGCTTCTACGGTCCCTGGAAATTACCACCCCATAAGCTTGATGAGCCTTGTCTGCAAAGCTATGGAGAGGATCATAATGGAACTCATAAATAAAGACATTGGGGACCTACAGACACTGGATCCTACCCAATTTGGCTTTGTCAAGGGCGGATCCTGCCTCTTGAACTTGGTCGACTTTTTCAAAACAGTCACTAAGGCCATTGATGAGGGTAAGGCAGTTCACACAGCCTACCTTGACCTAGCAAAAGCGTTCGACACAATACCCCACTCGGGCATCATAGAAAAGCTCACCAGCTTAGATGTAAACCCATATGTCACAAGATGGGTTGCAAACTGGCTCAAGGACAGAACACACAGGGTTAGAGTTGCTGGTGCCATGTCAGACTCTAAGCCGGTCACGAGCAGTGTCCCACAGGGCTCAGTCCTGGGCCCCTCTTGTTCGGCATTTATTTTTCTGAAGTGCAGGCAAACATAGGGGATTGTGGCTGACAAAATTTGCAGATGACTGCAAACTGGGCACCATAATTGACACTCCATCAGACACAGACATCCTCCAGAAAGGTCTCATAGAAATGGATAACTGGTGCCAGAGCCATGGCCTTAAGCTAAATGCCAAAAAATGTATAGTCATACCCTTTGGGAAAAACAAGGTAACCCCTAATTACCACATAGGTGGTAATCCACTAAACACGGAAGAAGTTATCAGGGACCTGGGGACCCAAGTTGACAGTAACCTCTCTTTTGACACTCACATTGCCAAAGTGGTTAGGAAGACCTTCTACATTGCCCACCTGATCATGAAGAGATTCACATCCAGATCAGGAGAGGTCATTGTACCCCTGTACTCTTCACTTATCAGACCAATGATTGAGTACAACGTCCCATTCGGAATGTACCTTACCCGACACCTGCAGCAGTTGGAAAGACCCCAAAAGTTCCTCACCAAAAGGATAAAGGGGCTCAAACATACCAGAGCCACGAGAGCAAGAGACTTAAACCTCAACACGGATATAAATAGGATGTGCTGGAGGGACAGATTCATCACCCAGAGACTCCCTACACTATGGAACAGAATCCCAGTCCATGTGAGGCAGAGCCCCTCACTGACTCTGTTCAAGAGAAATCTTGACGAGTGGATGGGAGATCGTAGGTTTACCCCGGGAATCATCTCTGTATCACTGCTGGACAGAGGCACAGCAAACTAATGGGTATAGTATTCTCATCCTAAGGGGTGGTGAAAGCCACACACACTCTGGCTATGCTTATAAATGCCCTAGGGCAGATAGCCTAGTATGAACCTATGAACCTATGAACCTATGTGTAACACAATAGCTGAATGTATTTTGTTACTGTATTTCTTGGAGCTTTTCTCCTCGGGTCTCCACTGAAAATGGGCCAAAAGCCCAGCTGGACTAAACCGGTTAACAAATGTCAATAAATAAATAAAATAAATAAATCACTATATTTCTTCCTGGAATTATTCTCCCTGATATGGATTTTATACTCTAAGTTCAGCAACATCCTACCTGTTCAGTATAAACAGTCATGCGGCTCTTTCAGGCCTTTAAATTCCTGTCAAGAAACATATAAACCCTCTTCCTTTCACATCAGTCATCCTTTTGGTCCCATCCATATTGTAAATCTACTGAACTCAATGAGTAAGAACATTTTTTGGTACTTATATGGTCCATGTTTTCCCTGTAAGACCTTGTAGTTGGGGTAACATTTTCAACTTCACCATTGCCAGTAGTGTACATGCGTACATTTGCATCCCCAGAGGGAAACCAGCTTTCAAAACTGCAGGAAAAGTCAATTTATACTTGATTTTCTAATGGCCTGCTGTCTTTAATTACCTTTGAAAACTGAAACCTCTGTTGTGACGTGATTTAAAAAAAGTAATTCCCTGGGATTCAGTAACACCTGCACTGCGTGTACCGTTCTAAGTGAACAGACAAGACAAGCATAATTCATACCTGCTTCCTCCTAATTTTAGTTTGCATACTGATTTTCTTGAAGCCTTAATTACTGAAGGGGATTCATAAAAGTTACCAGAAAGTGTAGACTACATGTGTACTTAATGTAATTTTTCTGTGTAACTAGAAAGCACAAAAAAGTGGTAGGGATGTTCTTGAAAACAGACTGTGGTCACTTAATGTACAATTATTGTCGGCATTAACGAATCTGGCCTATTGTCTATAAAAATCCAAAGCATCTCTTTCCCACTTGACATATGTTACACAGCCAAGATTGCCAATAGTTTATCATACTTTTGTTGTGAGAACTCTAAAGAGAAGAGATAAGCTGTTTCGCAGTCCTTGGTGGCCATTTTAGTGTTAACACAGTCAAAACAACCTGCTTCTTCTTTACCATCTAAAATGCCAGTCAGCCTCAGATTTCCCTTTCTACCTTCATTCTCCTTGGAAACGAGAGGTGAAATAGCTGTTCCTGTCAGAATCACTGTAAAAAATAATCTCTTTGAGCTGCAGTGATCTCAGAATTGCTTCTTTATTTTAAGTAGTGAAATTTCCAGGACACAGCATCACACTGTGTTTTTTCTGACACAAAGTTGTGTGTGTTTATGTGTATGTGTGTTTGCATTTATATTTATATTTATGCACACATATGCATGTTGTAGAGCTGAACACCCTTCTTCACACAACTGCTGCTTTAAAATGCCAGCTCTTTTATTGCTGCAACTTAAAGAAATTAATTGTTCACATTTTGCTACAGTATTTGTATATAAATATTCTTTTGCTATTTTCAATAAAACTGTAAATGATAAAGTGGGATGCTGGATAAACTGATGAATAGATGCATGCATGGATGTATGTAAAACAGTCCTTTTACCTCTGCCAGACAAACATATTCATTATGTCATTTTGGAGAGGTGGGATTAGTAACGTTATTAGGTCACTTTCAGTTCCTGGAATAGACCTACTATGTGTGGTAAGGACTTGGCTATAGACACTGCTGGTCACCAGTTTGCACAAAGTGGAGAAGTGGCCTTGGAAGGCAATTATTCCAATAGGAATTTACTGTATAGTGATTTCGGGACTATGTGTTCATCTTCACTCTTTACACTCACTCAACTAATTTTGGATGCATTCTGTCTAAATGTTGGCACTAATTTAAACCACTTCCTTCAACTTTACAGAATTTATTATGAGTATTCGTCTTACAAATGTGTTTGCATGTTACTAGGACTATGCATTTTGTTTTGCTGTATTGTATAAAGATAACTAGCACATGACTTACCAATGTGTAAAATTACTCCTATACATATCTAGGCCTTTTCCAAGACCAGTCTCTTAACTTCCCTTACTATTAATAGTATTTATCCAATTAAAACAAGCTTATAAAGTCAATGGACTGTCTATTCTAGACAGATGGGACTGTGTAGCTAAGAATGCACTTAAAAGTTGAACATGCTTTTCTCAAGAGTAGCGCTAGTTCATTCACAGAGTACTCTAATTTATTTATTTATTTATTTGACATTTGTTAACCGGGTTAGTCCAACTGGGCATTACAAATATTACTATCCCATACAGAGTTTCAAATAGACTAAATTACACTAGAAGTTACATGTCCAAATAGAGAAATATTATACATATTATACACAAGTTACAGAGAGTACAGTAAATAAATAGATAGAGGTTGCAGACAATACAGTAAAGGAAAAATAAAAATATGGAGGATAAGTAGATGGAAGTCAGTGGAGAGGGGGAGAGGAAATATGGCAGCGTAGTGGATTAGGTAGGGACATGACAAGGACAAGTCTTAGTGCTAAGAAGGTAGAGTTTTAGTTCCTTTTTGAAGTGTTTGGGGTGGAGTATTGATCTGATGTGAGAGGGGAGTTTGTTCCAAGCTTGGGCTATGGTGGATTTGTAGAGTAGTTTGCCAGCAGTTTTATTGGGATGATAGATGTTCAAGAGTGACTGTTTGGAGGTGCGTAGACTACATGTAGGGGTATAATAGAATATCAGAGAGGAGACAGCTGGGCAGGTGGGTGCTTTGTGTACTATACTGTGTACGATTTGTAACTGAGATAGTAGGAGTTGTTGATTGAATTCTAACCATTTGAGAGAACTGAGTGAATGACAATGGTGAGACTTGTGATGTGAGTTGGTGGCAAATCTGGCTACTTTGTGGCAGGTTTGTTGGAGTTTGGACAAGGTTGTGGTTTGTAAGTTGGTAAGGATTTTTAATACTTAATAAAGCAAATCTTCTTAAGATATACTGCTTTGTGATGTTAGCTGTTTACTTTTGAGATGCACAAACCCTGTCCTAATTTGTGAAAGAGTCACTTTGTTTCCCTGCAGTACTGTTTATAAACAGACTCCTTAACAATGGTAATAGATGTCCTCTGCTTCTTATCATGCTGTATGTACTTACTCCTGCTTTTTGCTTAACAATGAAACTTCAGCAGGTTACACCTTCTGTCATCATCTGAATCCTTAAGATATTGTACCAATAATCCAGTAATCCAATGGTGGATTTTTTGAAAAGGTCACCAAAGCAATGGATGACAGCAAAACTGTGTACACCTCATACCTTGATCTGGCCAAAGCTTTTTACACAATTCCTAACTCAGGTGTTGTAGAAAAGCTACATAAACTGGGAATAAACCCATATGTCACCCACTGGTTTGCCAACAGGGTCACAGATAGGGTGCAGGAAATCAAAAGAGTGGAAGTTACCTCCACAAAAAACACTCACCAGTGGAGTCCCCCAGGGTTCTGTACTGGGACCACTCCTGTTTGGAATCTACTTTTCTGAAGTAAAAGCCAAAACCAAAGGGTTCTTGCTAAGTTTGCAGCTAGGAGCAGTTATTGAATCTCCATATAACAGCTGTCCTGCAGGGAGGTTTGTCCGAAATAAGTAACTGGTGCCAAAATAATGGAAGGAAACTAAATGTCAGAAGTGCATAATTGTATTTATTTTGAAAGTCATCTATCCCAGGGAACAACCCCATTAACAGTGTGCCTCTAGGAACTGAGCCACTTGTTCAGGATTTGGGAACTTACATGCACAATGAAAGTTCTTCTGTATTGCACAACATGTAAACAAAAAGATTGTGTCTAACTCTAGGGCTGTCATTGTCCCCCTTTACTCAACCCTCATTAGGCCAGTAATTGAATATAATGCCCCCTTTGGCGTGTATCTTTCCAGACACATGCAAAATCTGGAACGTTCACAGAGATATCTTACTAAAAGGATACAAGGCCTAAACAACATGTCTTACATGGACCGACTCAAAGCCCTGTCACTACACTCGGTATTCTACAGACTGATAAGATGTGGCCTGTGAATAATATACAGGGCATTCTCTGACCCATTACTGATGGATTTACTGCTCATCACCAAGTTCAATAGCATCAGAAATACTTGGTATGGGGATCAAAACCTCTTTTTCAACTTCAACAGAATGGTTTGGAGGGACAGGTATATCTCACAGAGGATACCGCAGCCCTGGAATAGCCTCACCATCTGCATAAAACAAAGTTCATCCCATATTCAAGTGCAGCTTGGATCTATGGATGGGAAACAGAACATTTACCCCAGGACCGCCCCTGTACTACTAATAAGACAGAGACAGTTTCTAAATGATTTATCCCATGTATGTTCCATCAAATTATCTGTGGTATGATCCCAGTTATTCTTATTACAGGTACTATATAGTTATCAACCATGGGATGGGTAAGGCCTGTTGAACCAAATGGGATAGGTTAATTTGGGCACAAAAAAAGGAAACTGGCTTTGCTTAAAATGTCTCACAAGGGCAGCTAGCCTAGTACTTACCTGACTTGTGATGTGAGTTGGTGGCAAATCTGGCTACTTTGTGGCAGGTTTGTTGGAGTTTGGACAAGGTTATGGTTTGTAAGTTGGTAAGGATTTTTAATACTTAATAAAGCAAATCTTCTTAAGATATACTGCTTTGTGATGTTAGCTGTTTACTTTTGAGATGCACAAACCCTGTCCTAATTTGTGAAAGAGTCACTTTGTTTCCCTGCAGTACTGTATATAAACAGACTCCTTAACAATGGTAATAGATGTCCTCTGCTTCTTATCAAGCTGTATGTACTTACTCCTGCTTTTTGCTTAACAATGAAACTTCAGCAGGTTACACCTTCTGTCATCATCTGAATCCTTAAGATATTGTACCAATAATCCAGTAATCCAATGGTGGATTTTTTGAAAAGGTCACCAAAGCAATGGATGACAGCAAAACTGTGTACACCTCATACCTTGATCTGGCCAAAGCTTTTTACACAATTCCTAACTCAGGTGTAGTAGAAAAGCTACATAAACTGGGAATAAACCCATATGTCACCCACTGGTTTGCCAACAGGGTCACAGATAGGGTGCAGGAAATCAAAAGAGTGGAAGTTACCTCCACAAAAAACACTCACCAGTGGAGTCCCCCAGGGTTCTGTACTGGGACCACTCCTGTTTGGAATCTACTTTTCTGAAGTAAAAGCCAAAACCAAAGGGTTCTTGCTAAGTTTGCAGCTAGGAGCAGTTATTGAATCTCCATATAACAGCTGTCCTGCAGGGAGGTTTGTCCGAAATAAGTAACTGGTGCCAAAATAATGGAAGGAAACTAAATGTCAGAAGTGCATAATTGTATTTATTTTGAAAGTCATCTATCCCAGGGAACAACCCCATTAACAGTGTGCCTCTAGGAACTGAGCCACTTGTTCAGGATTTGGGAACTTACATGCACAATGAAAGTTCTTCTGTATTGCACAACATGTAAACAAAAAGATTGTGTCTAACTCTAGGGCTGTCATTGTCCCCCTTTACTCAACCCTCATTAGGCCAGTAATTGAATATAATGCCCCCTTTGGCATGTATCTTTCCAGACACATGCAAAATCTGGAACGTTCACAGAGATATCTTACTAAAAGGATACAAGGCCTAAACAACATGTCCTACATGGACCGACTCAAAGCCCTGTCACTACACTCGGTATTCTACAGACTGATAAGATGTGGCCTGTGTATAATATACAGGGCATTCTCTGACCCATTACTGATGGATTTACTGCCCATCAGCAAGTTCAATAGCATCAGAAATACTTGGTATGGGGATCAAAACCTCTTTTTCAACTTCAACAGAATGGTTTGGAGGGACAGGTATATCTCACAGAGGATACCGCAGCCCTGGAATAGCCTCACCATCTGCATAAAACAAAGTTCATCCCATATTCAAGTGCAGCTTGGATCTATGGATGGGAAACAGAACATTTACCCCAGGACCGCCCCTGTACTACTAATAAGACAGAGACAGTTTCTAAATGATTTATCCCATGTATGTTCCATCAAATTATCTGTGGTATGATCCCAGTTATTCTTATTACGGGTACTATATAGTTATCAACCATGGGATGGGTAAGGCCTGTTGAACCAAATGGGATAGGTTAATTTGGGCACAAAAAAGGAAACTGGCTTTGCTTAAAATGGCTCACAAGGGCAGCTAGCACAGTACTTACCTACGAAACTATGAACCTGTAGTAACAATGATAAGACATTTATCACACAAGTGAATGCTTTTTACAGTTGTAAAAAAAAGTGAAAGGTAATGTGAGCAAATGTTTTTTTAAATAGAGTTTTTACTGGCAGCTTTTGTATGAGATTGCATTGCAACAGGGTAAGGGAATTTGCCATTACCCCACTGTTATGCAATCTCAAGGGGTATGGGGGATATAGGGGGCTTGACTCCCAGCAAACAAAACAATTTTTACTTTTGCATTTTTTCAACCATTTTATATTTACTCTAAAATAGTCACTATTTTTACAATCACTCTTGTGAGCATTCGCTTTACCAAGAAGTCAGTGAAAATAAAGACAGCTTATCAATTGTCTTTAGCATTCTCAGATCAAAAGTATGATAAATCATTGGAAATTTTAGCTATGTAACATTTGTCAAGTGGGAACAGATGTGATTTGGTAGGAAGACCATTTATATAGACAATGACTTTTTTGGAATCATGGTACAATAGAGGTTTTCAAACACAATTAAAGAGAGCAGGCATTAAAAATCAACTATAAATTGACTTTCCTTGGAATTTTGACATTTTTTTCCATTGAGAATGCAAGTGTTTACTTTTGTGAGTAGTTGATATTTCATGAGACAGTCATATTAAATCTAATTCAATTCAACTTTATTGTCATATGTACTAGAGACTGTGTCAGAAAGTACAATGAATTTCTTATTCTGCATGTCCTCCAGCAACATATAAAAAACGACAATTAACAAGACAATAGATAATAATATAAATACCAATATCAGTACATATATATATATATATATATATATATATATATATATATATATATATATATATATAGTTCCCCTCGAAAACATTGAAATTCATATGGTTGAGACCATATCATCGAGTGTTTAGAACATCGATGTTGTCAAGGGTAAGAAAAGGTAAGTAAAAAAGGAAAAAAGCTAGTGTTTCTGCAGGGCAGCAAGGTGCCCTGCACACTGTGCCTGTGAATGTGCCATCTATGTAATGGCACTGCAGACAGGGTACGGGAAATCTCCCATTTGCATATAGCGCTGAAACTGAGATTTCCCTTTACCCCACTGTAGTGCGATCTCGGAGTTGATATATTAAAGTAGGGGGGTGTGGGGGTGCAGGGGGGCTTGCCCCCTGCATACACTTGTTTTAAAATTTTTTTTTTGGTTTCATTTAAAAGCTTCAATGTTCCGAAATATTGATGATATGATCTCGACCATATAACACTCAATGTTTTGGAACTTTGATGTTTTCAAGTGGAACCATATATATAAATAAAAATGTAAATGTTTGTTTGTTCAAAATCTTAAATCTCCGAAAGTTCTTCACCGATTGCTTTGAAATTTTCACACAATGTTGCATTCGAATACGCACGTTTTTATATACCTACTATTATATAGATGTCACACGTTGCATTCGAATACGCGCATGTTTTTATATACCTACTATGGATTCTATATATTTGTATACAAATATGCAATTTTATATGTTTTTGTTATAACTTTCTTTCTTCTTTTTCAGTGCAAATGATCTGCTTTAGTTCATCCAAATAATGCCTCGCAGAAGATCAAACTTAGGTCGTCGTACTCGCAGAGTGGAAGCAGTGCGCAGAGTAATTGCAAATCAAACTGAGGAAGATCGGGCATCAGCGAATGAGCGAAACAGACAAAGAATGGCTTAAATACGTGCTGAGGAATCAGCAGAGAGACGTGCAGCCAGACTTGAGGATGCACGGTTGCGAGCACGGCGATCGCGTTCTGCAGTTTCAGATCTGCTTCGTTCTCCTCGATCGACACCAGCGGATGAAATAAATGCTTGCCTGAAATACTCTACTTTGTGGCGACACATAAAGACATTAAAATTAACTACAAATATGTGTGTCCAGCTGCAAAACGATCGATCAGCTAAGATATTCTCACATCAATTGCTGGAAATTGGGAACGGAAAGGTGCCGGTTGATCTGACCTCAGGATGAATTTCATTGTCTCATAACTTCTGCAATTTAGTGACATCAAAAGAAGAATTGGTTGAAAAAGTATTTCCCAGTATTCAAACCAATTATAAGAATCATGATTGGCTGACTGAACGAGCTATTCTTGCGGCCAAGAACAAAGACGTCTACGAACTTAACAATATTATTCAGTCTAACATTCAAAGTGAGGCAGTCACATACAAGTCCGTCGACACTGTTGTGGAAGCAGATGAAGCAGTTAATTATCCAACAGAATTTTTGAATTCACTCGATCTGCCAGGGATGCCACCGCACGCACTGCAATTGAAAATATCAACCAGCCAAAGCTTTGCAATGGCAGGAGGCTTGCAGTAAAAAAATTAATGAGCAACATCATAGAAGCAACAATCTTGACAGGACCTTTCAAAGGTGAAGATGTCCTCATTCCTCGCATTCCTGTGATTCCAATGGATATGCCATTTCAATTTAAGAGATTGCAATTCCCAATTCGATTGGCGTTTGCAATCACCATCAACAAAGCTCAGGGCCAATCTTTAGAATTGTGCAGTTTAGATCTACACACGGATTGCTTCTCACATGGACAATTATATGTTGCGTGTTCTAGAGTCGGCAAACCAGACAATCTCTATATCTGCACAGACAATGGAACAACAAAAAATATTGTATACCCACAAGCATTGTGAAATTAAACATATTAGAAACGTGCACTTTCTCTTTTCTTTCTTTTCCATTTAACCAGACTGAACCACAGCAACGTGTGGCCGGGTACAGCTAGTATATATATATATATATATATATATATATATATATATATATATATATATATATATATATACATACAACTGTGCAAAAGAGCACATTGTGCAAAAAAGCTTATTTTCCTCCAAATGTGAACCAACCTACAATGCTGGAGGGAGAGGTAGTATATAAGTTTTATTTAATATATATATATATATATATATATATATATATATATATATATATATATATATATATATATATATATATATATATATATATGGATTCACTTTATAACCTCGAAATACTGAAATATCTCGAGACTATAAAACCGAATCCACAAAACACCGACAAACAAAAACCGCAAAACCACATAACCGAAAACACTGCACACACTACACTAAACATACAACACAACACCCACATCAGAACATAAACAAAAAAAACACACATACACAACTCACACACACATAAGCAGGGGGGCAAGCCCCCCCGGCACCCCCCATGTGGGGGCTGCGCCCCCCACCCCCCTACTTATATATACTAACTCCGTGATCGCACAAACACAACACAAAAGCTCACTCACACACGCACATTCTCCAATCCCTCACACACACTCTAACTCCCACTCAAAACACTTACAAAACACTCACTTACCTGACATAACACCTACATCCATACACGGCACCGTGCACCACCAAAACACAAACCCGGACATTACATAGCGCAACTTCATAACCGTGAAATCGACATATATTCGAGATATGGGAAATTCGCGATTATAAACGTTTGCTATTTCTAACATTCGACTTTATAGCTTCGAGATACTGAAATTCGACATTTCAGTATTTCAATGTTATAAAGTGAACCCATATATATATATATATATATATATATATATATATATATATATATATATATATGAGTATACTGAATTTAATCAAAAGCTCAAATGTTGATGTTCAAAACTAAAGAGCATTTTTAATGCATTTTACAAGTTTCTTTTTCAAGTGTGTACTTTCAACCAAAATGTGGTCCAAACATTACAGAAAGATTTCCTTAAGGAATTTACTTAGCTCCCTTGGGGATTTTGATATGATGGCTTATTCTACCAGTTGCATCAGAATCCCATTGCTTGTAGCCATCTCATACTATACGTGCTTGAAATCTGGTAATTTTACATTAGCAGTGCAGCATCTTACTGACTTTGCAATCCAAACAGAACGAAAAACTGGTAAGGTAAACCAAGTCCAGGTCCCAGATAAACGTAAGCCAAAAAAACAGCAGTATGTGAAAACAGCTCAAAAGTTTAATAATCCAAAAGATAAAAATTCATAAAAATTGACATAAACACATCCACTACTAAGCGCTTTCACCCGTTAAAACATTCGGGCATCTTCAGAGTAGTGTTTTCACATACTGCTGATTTTTCGGCTTGCGTTTATCTTATTTTGGCCTTCAGATGTCCCAGAGCTGGATCTTGGTCAAATGGGGCCCTGGGCAGGGTAATGGATCAGGGACCCCTGCATGCATCCCTGCCCAGCAGCCCCTCCAGTGTTCACCCCCCAAGTTACCATAAAATACTGTTCAAACCTGTCAGTGTGCATATTATTTTCTTCTTTACTGCTAAATGATTACAGATATTTGGATTTCATTTAAACTTTTATTTCAAATTTTATAGCATAAACACTGAGCCATTTGCTAAAGCAAATAATACAGGCTTGCAATGAAAACAGACATAGCATGAGCAACAGGAAACATCTCTGACCTTAAAACTCACATTCACTGAAACTGCATTGAAACCCATATTCAAAGAAAATGCATCTAGCCAGTGGTGGATTAAATGTACCTTTGGGCTGTTTTCAAACCATTGGTCTCATGCATCCATTTTTTAGGACCATTTATAAGTGCATGTGTTCTTTGATTCACCTTCCTGATTATATTAAATTATATTCCTTGTTTAATACAGCACTTCCTGTTATAGTAAGTTTTGAACATTTTTCCAGGAAGCAATGAAACAAAACATATGAAACAATAAGGATAAGGCTACCCATTTCAGAATAAAAGGCCACTCAAACTGCTATCATTATAATCCAACAATATCAATCAACAACCACAATCTCTGCAGAAGTAAAAGTCATCTGAATATTTCCACATTAAATAGAACTGTAAATAATGAAGTTGCTGCTAAGAAATAACTTTGAATTTCATTGCTTAATCTACAAATTCAGTGCCTGCAGGTCTTTAAGAATAAATTACCTATGTTACATTAAAAAGGGTGTCCTGATGATATGCAATAGGGAAGGTCTAGCAAACTGACAACAGGCTCATTGGTACTAGGCACGTCATCCAAAGGAAAACACACTCAAGAATGCAGTCCCCCCTTGCTACACAGTAGTGTCAGCACTCTACCTGGTCTGGAAAAAGAACCAGCAATCTTCTTAACCAAAGGCAAGTATGCTACCTGTTGCACCACTGGCAATGAATAACACAACTAGGAAACTATGTGATGACACTAGCAAACTGTAATCCTTGGTGATTTATAGAAAAAAAATGAAATTAATTGAGACCTGGCAGTCATACCTCTCAACCACTTAGCACAAGAAATCTGGACAAAGCCAAAGATAATAGGGAGACAGAGGCCCAAAAATATGGACAGATTTTAAACATTGCTCATAGAAATGTATAAAGTTGATGTAATAAAAGGCATTGTGTTATGCATTTTCTGAAGGATTTGAAACTCAAATGGCTGCCATTAGTTAGCAAATTTAATCCTCAGTGAGTTGCAAGAAAACCACAAATTATATGTGGAACACACCAACAAATATTACTCAACAATTTGGACATTTGAGATGTAAGCTGGCTATTGGTGTGGAGGTTTAATGCGAATGTTTGCCAATAGTCAAAGCATAGAGTTTCACTCTGAGCAAAGTTTCTTAACTAGCCAGCCCCTTAAATCTCCTGTGATTTATGTTACGCTAAGAAAAACATCTTAGGTTTCTGGGGCTTGTTCCTCTTTAGAGAAGTATCCCATGAGGTCCTAAAGCCTCACTGTTTTCTTAAATGAAGTCTCCCACAAGGTCCTAATGCCTTGCTGTTTTAATGGAAATCTTCAGACTTTTACTTACGGAAGATTTTATTTTTGAAAAATATTCCTTATGCCAACCTAGGGCCCACCAGCTGACATGAGCCCTAAGCAACTGCCTAGGTCAACAAATGCTGGATCCAAAACTGGATGTCCCACAAGCAATAGGTCCAGCCACATTCCTAATTACCTGAATAATTAGGATATTTCAATCTTTGTATGGCATTACTTAGTGACTGCTTTAGGCTCTCTGCCATATTGGAAAACATAAGTTTTATTTTCTTCAGTTTTTACAGTAGTTGTTTGCTGTCAATCCAGGTTAGCAGTTGTGTTAGTCAGCCTGATGCTGTTTTCAGGGATGCTCTGCTTTGATTCGTATGGCATTAGATCATCAGCATTAAGAAAAGGTCTGGAGGATTCATAGATCAGTAGAAAGAGAGTCAATGTACAGTTAAAAGAGTAAAGAACCTAGAACAGGTCCCTGATGTATTCACATGCAGATATTCAAATAAGAAGAGAGGGAGAAATCTGATTTCACATACAATGATCTGTCATTCAGGTAGCAAACAAACAAATAGACAAGCTATGGATTACGTTTTAAATTGTTAATCATGTCAAAAGTTTTAGTAACATTACTGAACATACACCAGTTAAAAGTCTACTCTGGCATTAATCAGAATCCCTATGCCTGCAATAGTTCATCTACCAGAGATGAAGCCATGTTCACAGACTTTTTTCCATGTAGGCATCGTGGTACATTGCTTACAAGAAAGTAAGCAGGTTTGCGATCCAGTAAACAGACTTGGGCAGCATGCATGCACGCCTCAACACAGAAGCATCTGTAGCATGCAAATCACCTCATAAGTAGATGAATTGCATGCAAATGAGGGAGGCAGAGCAATCCAGCAAGCAGATAGGCAGTCCTGCAGACCCTGTCTTGGTGTCCATAGTGTACATGAAAAATTCTGTCTACAGGAATTTAAACAGATAACAGGGGCTGCAAAAGTGTAGTTTGATGGACAGAAATTGGATAGCAGACACAGCTATGTGCAAAATTATCCACTGTGTGTCCAAAACCATATGGGAAATACTTTAAAATAATAATTTATTTTTAATGATCTGTGTATGTTTGTGTGGCATGCCACAGTGTGCAAACATGTTGTTATAAAAAAAAAGTACAGAAGATTATAAAAATCAAATTTAGTAGTATGTGCCAGTAATGTATTATAGGACCTTGTGTGGAGTATCTACAATGGTGGAATGGTGCTGTTGCCAACAAGGCAGGGCCTGGAAACATGTAGTTCTCAGGTTGTGTGCACAGACCCCTATGCAAATGAGGTGGGGTTGCTTTATAGCACAAATGGGTATCCGTGTCCACAGATCCCTATCTTGTAGGTATAGAACCATGTTGGTGTTCAGAGAAGAGGTAGCTGACATCAAGGGGAGTGTCTGCTCAGCTGTACCTGTTTGAGCAGTACACCACTTTGCTCAATGAGGGGGGTGTACAATGGCTGCTAAGCTTTGTTTACCTTCAGGGCTCATGTTTCAGTGTGTTTGCATGCTGTGCCACTGTGCTAAGCATAACCTTTCAGGGAGGTGTGCAGTGACAGCTGAGCATTGTTTACCTTTGTGGCACTTGTTTGCGTGGCATGCTGCTGTGCTCAGCTGTGGTGTGTGTACACTGGCTGCTAAGCTTTGTTTACCTTCAGGGCATATGTTTGCATGGTGCTCCACAGTGCTGAGTGAAGAAGGCTGTCAAAAAAAAATTGGCTGAGAAAACCAGTGGTATATTAATTACTAATGACCCCTGTTTCAATTAAACTAGGGCCATTAACAGTCTGTAATGATGTACTTGGCAGGTGGAATGCATCATAGGTAGCCAATTACTCAGGCTGCACCTACAGCAGAGCACTATAAAGGTTGCAACACCCTACAATCTGATTTCACCCCTATACTCTGCATCACTGGAGTACAGATTTGGGATTTTTAACTGAAGGAATGCTAGGGGCTGCCAGAACACCACAAATGTATGAGGAACAGACCACACATATGGGGTGAAATGCTGGACATTCTGCAAAAACATGTACAATGAGAGGTATGTAGACTGTCACCCTGTGTGTGGTGTTACATTATGTACCCAATCACATATTAAGTACAGCACACAGCCGGGGAATGCCCTGAACAATTTCAGGGAAGTGCTGTACTGTAGAAATAGGTGCAGCAGCCAATGTCTGCAGCACAAAAAATCCCATACTGGGGTACAGGTAACTCCGGCCTGTAAGTATTGACAGTCCCACTGGGCATGCTCCTACACTTAGCTAACTTGAGTGCAAGTCTGTTGCCTCTTCCTCACAAAGACCTACTATGTGGAAATACATCTGTACATACAGACAGCTATGTATACATATCTGTCTGTCCCTATCCCCCTCACACATGATTAGTGTATCTATCAGTATGTATCACATATACATATGATACTGATATATAGCTATAGCAATTACAGTGATACATAGACTCTCCACATATATCTACCTAACACATGTACATAACTTACGCACACAGTGTTTAGAGAGACATCCCTGTTATACACATGTATATATATATATATATATATATATATATATATATATATATATATATATATATACACACACACACACACACACACATATATATATATATATATATATATATATATATATATATATATATATATATATATATATATACACATATACATATCTGTGGGAATGTAAGAATGTCCCCATATACCCTCAGAATGCTGAGGTTGTCGGCACTTACATATCACAACAGTTGTCCAAAGGAACCAGACCAAGGCTGCAACAGTACATAATCCACTCACCCACAGACCCCGTGTGCCTGCGGAATGTCACCTTGTAGACAGACACAGGTGAGCAGGTTTTGTAATGTACAATGGTATCAATGCATGCCTTGGACAGGCCATATTGTCCCTGACCACATGGTTGCCTATCTAACTGCAATCAGCCACATATGACCATACTGGTAACTGTACACAGATAGCAGGGAAATTAACAGGTATCCCACTCCCAGGACATTAGCTACAATAAAAGTACCAAGCAATATCACTCTGCAGGCCACACATGCTGTCCAGCACAAGGCTACTTTGTGTACTCCACAAGTACCATGCCTGCAATGAGATATACAACAGATGTAACCTGTGGCTCATGCGATAAGTACTGTGAGCTATAGTGTGCAACAGTAGATTGGTAAAGGTTCTAATCTCACATCAGATAACTGTGTGTGTGTGTGTGTGTGTGTGTGTGTGTGTGTGTGTGTGTGTGTGTGTGTGTGTGTGTGTGTGTGTGTGTGTGTGTGTGTGTAAATATATCTCCTTGCAGCACTATGGACATGCTCATATGGGCTATCTCTATGCAATGCTTATGCATTTTTATGGCCCTGTGACTGGCTGCTGGCCTCCACATTGCCCTCCTCTACAAGGCTTGCTTAAAAGTGCTGGCAGACAATGTAACATCAGATCAATTCTGTGGTGTATGTGATAAGTACTGTGAGCTATAGTGTGTAATAGTAAATAGGTAGGGGTTCTAATCTCACATCATCCAACTCTGTGACTGTCTGTGTAAATATATCCCCTTGCATATGGCCTATCTCTGTGCAATGGTTATACATGTTATGGCCCTGTGAGTAGCTGCTGGCATCTACAGTGTTCTTCTCTACAAGGCCTGCTGATATCATCCACCTTAAGTGCATTGGCAGGCAATCTAATATCAGATAAACTCCATGGTGCATGCAATAAGTGTTGTGCGCTACAGTGTGTGATAGTAGATAGGTAGGGGTTCTAATCTCACATCAGCCAACTCTGTATGTGTGTGTGTGTGTGTGTGTGTGTGTGTGTGTGTGTGTGTGTGTGTGTGTGTGTGTGTGTGTGTGTCTGTGTAAATATTTCCCCTTGCAGTACTATGGGCATGCCCATATAGGCTATCTGTGTGCAATGGTTATGCATTTTATGGCCCTGTGTCTAGCTGCTGTCCCTAAATTGCCCACCTCTACATAATCATAAATGGTGTCCGCCACCTATCTGACCTGGACAGAGGATATTTGTAGATGTGTCAACTCCATCACCACATCTTCTAGATTTGTTTGTTCACAAAACCCAGGTGACATGTAGCAAGTGTAGCAGAACTTATCACAAAGTATGAATGCCTGATTATGCTGATTGCACCCATTGCCCCTGATATAATGATATACTGGTCTACACATATGCACCTAGGGAGACATGCATGTATACTGCTGAACCTTGCTCATGTCATATTTCTGCTGTGCTGCCATGCCATGCCATTCTGTGCCACTGTATTGCTGCCATGTGTCCATGGATTATCCCCTCAGGCTCCTGGAACAGAAGCATACACAGGTCTGTGACACACCTGTCATTCTGTAACACTATCAGCAGCCCAACATCATGCAAAAAAGATACACCAAGTGTGATATGTAGACATGACACATGCCAGCATTCAGTACCTGTTGTGGCCCACATGGCAAAACAATACTGCACTACACAAGTACATGTCAAGAAACGTAGACACCCTGTGCATCAGACACATAGTAGCATTTTTCTGCATCAGTGGCACGGATGGCAGGGATGTGGCACAGGTATCATCACATGCACAGGGTATGTTGTGGGGGTGCTGTAGGCCTAGGCTGTGCCAGACAGTTGACAGCATGTGTGTGAGTCAGGAAGGGGTGTGGGTTAGATGGGCCATGTAGAGGTGCTATGTGTGTCTGTTGGTAACTTGCAGGTGACAGTGGTGCTTGAGTGTGTGCATGTACACAGTCAAGCCCAGTGCTAGCCCTACACATGTGTAAGTTGGACAGGTGTGGACCGTACATGGTAGAGTGGACAGTTCACCATCTCTGGCCATGAACATGGGAACTGGCTCTGCCAGGTGTAGCACTGGCACCACCATACCCAAGGTCAGATGTGGTGCTAGTACCTGATGGTGACTGCTGTCTGCTGGGGCTGTGTCCCCCATGGGACCACCCAGAACCACATGCCAATGGCCTGCCACATTATGGTGTGGACAGCACACTTCCGTCTGTAGTGCTGGAGGTACTGCCACTACAGGAGCGTGACTGTGCACGGCCACATGGACACTCAGAAGATGGTGTTGCTGACCTACGTACACGTGTCCAATGCCCAACTCCAACCAGATGTTCCAGCACAATGTGCAGTCCAAGACATTAACTGTCTCAGCCCACCATCTGTCCACTGTTCAGAGAAATGATCCAGGGTGTCCCCAATGTGGTGTAGGGGGTCACGGATATCAGACTGTGCTGCATCAATAACCCCAAGCATCTATCTGGTGTTGAATTCAGAATGTGCTTGTGCCTCCATGATTGCCCAAAACATGCGTTGATTGACCTGTGATGCAACACTTGCAGCAGGTGGTGAATGGGCAGCAGTCCTCCTATGAGCACCCCTGTCAATCCACCAGTGTAGGACCTCACCAGCTCTCTGGCTAGGGCCAGTGTCTACACTCACTGATGCCATAGTTGCCACACTGTCCTGTTTAATGCTGCCACCCTCTGACTGTCCAATATCTGTGGCCTCTGGGACTGGGTATGTGTGGGCATACTGACTGTGTGTGGTGACAATGGGGACAGAAGAGTGATGTCAACCTCTGGGACAGATTCGGCCCCCAACAACCCTACCTGTGCCTCACTATGGCCTGCATCATCATCATCAGAGTCCAATGAGACACTGACATCAGGTTGTGAGGGGGATAGACTCCAGTCCCCCTGGTTACCTGTGAAGCCAAGACAAAAGCAGTACATTACTACCTGCACTTTTATTTAAGGTAATCCACACAGACTCATACAAATGAGTATCCACAACTGCATTTCCAGTCTCACATCTTCTCATCTTCGCACCCATGCACAACAGACAACCTCACAACAACATACACAGACAAGTCAAGCCCTTGATAACATTCAGCCACATCCAGTTAAAGTTGCCAGTACAGTCTGCCTGTCAGGTATGTTATATGACACTATATGTGATAAAACTACACATAAAACCCAGTATACCTATCTTGAGAATGATATGCCAGTACTAGTGTCACTGCCTCGGGTATGTACCATCTTCCTTTTGTGTTTGAGCAGGAATCTTGGTGTAATTGCCTCATGTATACCAGACTGTGTAGCCTCTCATAACTATAAGTACAAACGTGTAAATGGTAGTTCAAATACACACCTGTGATTACCCAGTCTATGAACAGTAGTTAACTGTTTCAGAATGGAACATACAAATATAATACTATGGCTAAACACAACATTTGTACATAGGGCAATATGGCAGCCCTTAACTTTCATAGGGTAGATCATATCTACCCTTAACTTTCATAAGGTAGATATGATCTGTAAAAAATAGTATCACACTTACCAGGTACAGGACCACAGACTTGGGCCACACCTGATGGACATATGAAAAGGTGACGGAGAGGTATTGTCAGCACCACCAAATGTTGCAGCACTACAAGGTAATAAGTGTATATATCCATATGTACAGTAGCTACTGTGATACTGGCTGTATTGCTGACATTCTGAGTATATGTGCACAACTGAGCGCAAACCTCAAGACTCCCCCCAATGCAGATAGACCTGACACCCATGTACAGGTATGTACATCCTGCCACAATGACTGAGACAGTATTACACTGGTGAACACATTATGCTTACCTGGGTGCTCTACTGCTGTGGACACTGTGGCACCCACCTCCACAACGTATGGTCTGATGGATGCCTGGGAGTTGTCGTGTGTTCCTAGGTTCACCAGGAATTCCTCTGTGGCAAAGAGTGGTTGCTGTGTCACAGGCCCTCCACTGGTGGTGGCATGATCCCTGGCATCAACAGTTGCCCTTCATCATGCAGCATTCAGCATGTATGTGGCCTGGTGTCAGACCTGCTCATAGGTCCTGTCCTGTTGGCCAATCCGATTAACATCCTGCACAAGGTCTGCCCACAATGCTGTCCGCTGTTCCTGATTATGCCTGCCCTGCACAACAATATCTGATGGTGCTGTCTCAGTCCATCCACTATTATGTCATTATCCACATCTGAGAAGGAGGCATGTCTTCTGCGGTCATGGTTCCTGAAAGACAACAAAAGGGGAACACATTACAGGATCAGATACTTGGATGTCCACTATGTACAGATCCAGCACACCCATAATGGCCTGCACTATCCACTGCTCCTTCACACGTAATAACCCACAGTCTGGCAACACACTACCTGTGTGGATACAACCAAGATAGTAGCAATACTGGGGTAAGTCCCTGTGTGCTCTGACAGATTCTGCTGTATGTTCCTACACCCAGCACTGCAGTCTACTGTGGTGTGTCCCCCCTATGGGCAAACTCCCATTAATATGTCATACGGCCACTGCCAGACAAAATAGCAGTGTGCTATTACAACCATTATATGGGGACAGCCAGCAACACCACTGTGCCACAATGACAGCAAACAATGCAAACCTGCTGTACTACATCTTCCCTGTATCCATCATACCTCTCAACTATACAGATATTTGCGGAATGTCAAGATGTTTGCCTCATACTTTTAGTCATTTTCACACAACATTGTGGAATTCTGACAAAAGGTTGGTCAATCATTGATGGTTGATGTCAGAAAATGAAGAGACATCTGAGTGTAAGACATCATACCCTTCAGAACACAGTTATGCTACTGTAATATCTGTTATTCTATTCACTTTCTTACTTTGTATGAGCAATAGTTAGAGTGTCCCTAATTTTGGGCTTTTGTCCCTCCATTAATTATTGCTTTGTTCAGATATCTTGCTGTAACAGGTTGACAGCTATGTTAGGCATGGCTCTCAACCAGACAGGGAACAACATAAACAGGATCATGGACTTAGCCAGAGTACATCAGGGGCAATCAGGGACACTGTTAAAATGTTAGACGTATTTATGTGAGACATTGACAGATTGAGAGTAGGTGAATTAATATACATCGTCTGATGCTATAGGAATATACACACTTACCTGTTGTCACTATGTTTTATGTGTCATTCACTAGCTTCCCTACAACAGCCACCAGTTGTAGATGGGAATAAGAGGGTCAGAGCTAAGATGTAAGTGGAAATCAGGGACATTTGAGAGGCATGCCTGTAGTTGTAGGACAACTGAGTACCAATGACATGTCATTACAATAGATCTAAGACAGGCTTAGTGCTGTGATCCCTATTCCCCATACCTCCATCCTCCTATCTGCATCCTGTTACATGGAGAAAACAATTACATACCTGGTTGAGTGCAGTACTCCTTTGTTGAACTTTGCTTCCGGTAATCTTTTGTAAATACACTCTCTGTGTGAGTTAAGTCTCATATAGACTTGTTCCCCATAACCAGCTGCTAACCATTTTAAAGGAGAACCACACCCACAAATTAAAAAAACATGTTTATTTCATCATGGTTTGCTGTTTCCTACATCTTAACACACTCTAAGATTATTTACATGCTTTTACATATTTTTATATGTAATTTCTGATTCTGACTACATAGGTCTGGCATCTTGAAGTAATTCTGATTGTTTAGTCTACCTCTAGGTATCCCGCAATGCAGTACTTTTCTGTAAAATATTACATCACACAGGCCTCTTTCTTCCTAAAGCTCATGCCACTGCATTGATTTTACATACATACACTGCTGTCTTTCAGTCAGTTAGTTTTAAGTGACATTTCATGCTGTTCAGTGACTACTTAAAACACAAGCAGTGCAAATGCCACAGAACAGACTTTCAAAGTGCTTTTAATTGCTGCTTCTTTTTAGAATGTCTAGCCTGAATTTTATTACTTTGACTCATCTCCCATCCCCCTTCACACCTAACTTCCCTAGCTGTCAAAGTGCTACAGGTAATTTGAGCTGTTACCTGCTGTGATTGACAGCTCACAGCAGGAGACATGACTCATGTACTGTTTCTTTGTTCTAGCCTTTACTTTCTGTGTAGGTAGGGGAAGACCAGGGTGCTGAAACATCACAGCATGGGTGGGTTTTTAGGATGGTCATGGTGATGTCAATTTGGGGAGGGAATTGGCTGGAAAGCTACCTGCATTCATTGGCCTTGATGACATCAATGAATTGGAGTCTGCAGCAAGGTTTTCCAGGGTGGGATAAAAGTTTTTTGAAAGTGAAACCACCGCAGTGCAGTAAGGTACTGTTCTAGTGGAGAGAAACAGTTAATTTAAAATATTGTAAATGGTCTATTGTTGTTTATTCATAGCAGGGACAGTCAGTAGGGAGAAAAAGGACAGAGAAGTTAAGCATTTAATAACTGAATCTCATTGTTGTCCTTACTGCCCATTAGCAGGTAATTGCAGCTGCACCAATCTGTGGCTCTACTATGGTAATTGCAGCCAAAACAGCTAAATTGCACTATAATTAGCCAATGACATGCCACCACAGTGCAATATATAAGGCTTTCATGTAGACCTGAGCCCCTTTCTTAGCTGTTAAGATGGACATTACTGAGGTGTGGAGAATACAGCATCGCAGAGAGTAGCTACCATAACTGTCAACTGTAGAGATTTATGTAGTATGTCCACAGTTTCGCCTCATATATGTGGTCAGTGTCCCATGACATTGTGGTCATCTGGCAATTTACTGGCAAACATTGTGGGTTGAGGTCAGTAATGCAAGAGACACATTTGAGTGCCAGACTTTATACCCCTTGAAATATGCATGCTAATTTAATAGATGTCATTGTAGCAACTTAATATCAATGTAGGGGCAAACTGTAAAACACATCCCAATATCTGGACCTTTGTCCCCCACATTAAGTATGGCTACATCCAGATTCCTTGTGCTAGGGGTTAGGGAGGTATGGTAGGCTTCTAGTAGCTACCTTTACATACAGGTGGGTGTGGGCAGGTGCAGCCTAGAACACATAGGGTGAGTGTGAACTCTTTGGAGGACAACAAGCTGTACATGTAACTGTGGCATCTGTGTCAGCCCTATCATTACTGCAGAGCCAGGGTAAGGGTACCCTTTACAGTCCAGTCGAGGGATGTGATTAAGGTATATCTGTTATGCAACAGTGCCAATAACAGAGTAGTAGGTGACATATACTTATGCTATACAGATATGTGCAGTGTGTCCCCACCTGCAGGCCTTTGGCTTGAAAAACTGGATAGTAGTTCATTAATTAACAGTAACCTGTGCAGATAAAAATTGCATGACTCAGTCGTTAATTGATGTCTTCACAATAATGTAATTGAACTACAACACAAGACTGGATTTGAACCCAGGAATGTGTGTGGCAAAATATACTATATGCAAAGCATTTAATAGACTGAGCTACTGAATCACTGCTATAGCATGTCTATTTATAAGATATATGTGCACACTTACAGCCTGTGACAAACATTTTCTACATCCATTAGTATGTGCATGGCTTTATATGGATGTATTTCTGCACCAGAGTCACAGCTGAATTTATATTTTGCAATGAATGCCTTAGCAGGTGTCTTTCTATATGTTGCTGATACAAGGGTGCATTTATCTGCTATCACAGGCCTTACTTATATCCATTTTTATGTCTTTGGCTGTCTAGTGGTGTATTATTGTATCAGAGTCCATGGTACACTCCCATTTTTCCCATTAATTTTTAATTCCAGTTTGCATGGTGGGGCATGATATGCAGCTCTGCTGAGACACACCTAACGACTGTAAGTGGCAATCACTACATTTTGATGAAAGCATCTATTTTACCTAAGATATGTGTGGTGTAGTGGATTAATGCAGTGTGCTGCAGGTGTGATGGGCTTGGATTCAAAACATGGCAGAGGTGTTTATTTTGTACTTGTGACTTGCAATGTTATAAACGCCTATATTCATTAAAGCTCCATTTAGCTGAGGTAAGCGAAGCTGTGCAATGTGGTGCACCATGCAGCTCTGCACTAAAAAAATGTAAAGAAAAGAAAAAAAGAGGAGATAGGAAAGTGGTGAAATGGGGGCCAGCAGGGGGAAAAACATAATGAAAGGCATGTAGGGATGTGCAGGAAGGGTGTAGGAAAGAACCATAGCTATCAATTTCTTGTACAACAACAGCTGTGCACTTTGACAGATTTTGTACATGAATTTGAACTCTCAAAAACCAGAGAGAGGGGTGAGGACAACATAACTGTATTGTTAAGCCAATTGGACCAAATTGCTTGTGTCCAGTGGACACGTGCGAAATGAAGAGCTATGTATGGGGCAATTTTTTTTGGGACAGGTGCTCATTTTTTTTATTAAGGTAAGAGTGGAATGTTGGGGAAGGAAGTTAGGTTCATGTGGGGAGATAAGTTGGGTAGGAGAGGATGCATTTACAGACAGACAAGACAGACGAGACAGCAGGCAGGGGCAGTGTGTGACAAATGAGGTGGGTGAAAACCTTGGATGGGGAAGGTGTTGTGCAATCCAAGTCGCACGTGCCATCAGATGGCAGCAGCATGGCTCACATCCCCACCCATGGGACAGTCGACACTGCTCCTTCACTGCCCCAAGGATGGCTGTGCTGGAGGCTGGGCACCAGGACAAGGCTGCTCCACCAGGTTGGCCAGCATGCCCTAAATCCAGTGCAGGCAGCGTTCATAGCTCTGATGAACAATCCTGCACACCATGACTGGCAGTTAAGCCTGGGTGACAATGTCCCCACTGCCACCGTTCCCAGGGGAAGGCTGGACTCCATCCCCTGAGGTGGTCCCACCTGATGCTGCAAGTGGTGCAGGGGCAGCAGAGGGGGCACCACCAATCTGGATTCTGGCTGTGCTAGGACCTGGTACCATGGTCAGTTGAGGCAACATAGGCAGATTACCCAGAACCGGCCTCCCGTGATGTACTTTAGTAATGGACATATAGCAATAGGTATAGGCTAGTTGTGAACAAATCATTGTTAGTAATAACAGAATGGCAGAACATTTGAAATAACCCAATTACATATCAATGCATATTATGTGAAACACAACAATAAATAACAGAGCAGTCAGTATGTCAACAGCATGCCAGTAACAGTTATAGCATAATGCCAACAAAATAGGTAATGTACAAAGATATGTTAATATGCAACCATTATAAAACAAAAAATAAAATAAAACACATGTCCCAAAATACAGTTATTGTCACAACATATGTTAATAGTAAACCATAACCAATTAATAACAATAAGAAATAAATGAAGATTAGGAGTGGGGGGAGAGAGAGAAAAACAGTCCATTAGTAACATTTCTGGTTATTTCTTTGACAACAGTACTACTTTCTACTGTATGGGTCTGTATTTTATGTATACAGTGACTACATGTCTACTATAGCTGATGTAGCATGTACATACGTCTCAAGCTATTTGCATGGACACTATGGGCCAAGCAGTACCAACTGCAGGTACGCAACTACACAGAACACTTGTGCATCAGGTGGACCTATATAACTACCAAGGTGTTCTGTGGACTGATTTGGTGATACTTTTGCAATATAGGTAATCATTTCTGTGGTAATCTTGCGACAGATGGATTATGGAGTATTAATTACATATCATGAAATCGTGACACTTGAGAGACACGTATGTGTACGGTACAGACACTAAACAGCTGTCATGCCTTGGTTCACAGGTATGGGAATAGAACCCAATAGCAGTGACTGCAGGGGACATTTGCATAGGATGTATTAATTGACTGCAGCAACTTTTAACAGACGCTCCAGGCATACAGCCATACCGTGAATATACATTTTATTTCAGAGTGAACATTGCTGATGAACACATTCTTGCTAATAATTTTAACAGTCTGTAACATCTATACACACAGTTATCTATTCATAATATGGGCTACCTCACCCATTTACCTGTAGTTCTTGTGGAGAGAGAATCTGTAAGCATTACGTGACTGCTACTGCAGTATTTAGTGCTACATAGCACTGGATTCAAACCCTGGTCTGTGTGTGGCAAAATGTACTATATACAGAGTATTTAACAAACTGAGCTACTGAATCACTGCTGATCAATGACTGACTGATATTTGCCTAGAGCTCACCTGGAAGCAAACTATGACCTGGTAGTACTACTACTACAACAGTGTTATACTAGACTGCAGTGACAGTAGAACACACATGCATGAAATGCAAGCATAACGCAGACAGTAGGTAAGCTATATATCAATATAAATAATGCTGGTGTACACAATTTATTGTTAGTGGTTTGAAATATCTATCAATATCAGCTCATGGAGTGGGCTACCTCACCCATATACCTTTATTACCTGATGTCTGTGGATGACAGAACATTATGTGAGCAATACTGGCCTAGAGGCAGCCTTCAACAGTACTATATGAGTTAACCAATATAATTTGCATCTATTGGATTTGCATTCTACAGCTATGACAGTTGTTGTACTTGACTACTGCACCTTACCTTACAGCCTGAATGCATACAGCTCTACAGCGCATGGTTACAAGACAATTCTGATGTACACCATTTTCCTTGGTGTTATTGGCATTGTTTCATGTTTTATTGCACAACAGTTGACATTATTCATTTATTGCAAAACAGCTTTAATTCCACATTTATTTCACGGCAGACTTTATTGTATATACTTTAATACAGTTACTGGTATTGTTTCATGCTGTTATTGCACTACAGTCAGCATTATTCATCTCTTGCAGTACAGCTCTAATTCCACATTTATTGCACTGCAGACTTTATTGTATATACTTTAATACAGTTACTGGTATTTTTTCATGTTTTATTGCACAACAGTTGGCATTATTAATTTCTTTCAATACAGCTGTAATTCCACATGTATGCATATACAAGCTTTATTGTATATACTTTCATGCAGTTAATGCTTTACTCTTTCATGCTTATTTCACTACAGTTAGCACAATACATCCATACTCACCACACTCACAGTGTAACCTGGCTAACCGACTGGCATGCAACTCAACATTGTGAGCCCTCTCATCTGCAGCTGTTGGGAGAGAAACACACCATTATGCATACCAGCTTTGCAGACATTCAGATTACATATTGTTAAAACAGAGGTAAAATTACTTACATACTTGTGGGGCATTCCCTGCCCAAGCTTCTTGGACCCAGGTGTCCAAGAGTCCCCTCTTTCTTCATTTCAGGTTATCATGGTTGAGACGACATTGCTCACCTGTATGGGGGATACCAGTAACACGGGTGAGTTCTCTGGCCAGCAGATCCCAGGCCTCCACCTTACACTCTGAGTCCTGGAAACCTCCCCACAGCAGCTGGTCATCAGGGTTTTTAACTTGGAGTCCAACCATGACCCTAGACTCTAGAATGCCCAGGAGCTGTGCCTGAAAGCACACACCTTCACCAACATCAGCCGTAGTAACCATCAGAGAAAGAACTCCAATAGTTTTTGCTGTATTCCTGCCTATTGGGCTTAAAATAGGCTGTTTTCCTGCCCTTGCATGTCATTGTTCAACATTCAAAACAGAGCCGCATTGCGTAGCACCACACAAACCAATGCAGCTTAGCTGAGAAATGCAAAAACTTGCAGAACTGTAGTCTTAGCAGAGCTTAGCAGGGTGCAAACCAGCCAAGTAGAGCTGAGCATGGCACAAACATTGGCAGATATTACCTTGTTTCTACAGTACTTAGCAGGTGTCAGCATAGCTCAGCAGAGCTTGGCAGAGCACAGTGAGGCCATCTGTTATGTAACAAATGCAAAATATGTATATCAAAATTAAATACATATTTTCCCTTCTATGCATTCAAACCCTGGACTTACTGCACATAAAGCCGTTACTCTACCCATTTAGCTACAGGGATATTAAGAAATTCATCATACTTTCATATATACCACTGAGCTGCCTATAAGCAGTGCTGAGCACTGTGCCATGCCGCACAATCATGCTTAAACACACCTTCAAATAAATAATTAATTACATTCGGTTTCTATTTTTAGATATCTGGTAGGTGTCTGCTATCTTATATGTGAGCGAAGCTTGGCATTACTGTGCTCCAAACTGCAATCATACTTTTTAAAAAAATAAAATGAAAATAAGATGAAGGAAAAAGTAAAATAAAAATAAAACAATGGACATTGCAGGGAGTCTCATACTCATATGCAGCCATGGTTAGCACTATGCCTCTCCCTACACTGATTCAATACCTGTGTTCCTCAGCTCTCCCATGGCAAAGCACCATCATTAATATGCATGGCACACTGCCAAGGGGGAACCATGCACATAGACATGGTAACAGTCTGTGTAGACTGTACAAGGTGTCTACACAGATTTCATTAAATCCTGGGGTGAGTTAATAAACCATATCTGATGAAAAACTGCAGCAGTTACTTGTGAATGATATTTTCCCTGTGCTTTGAAGGAAAGGGGAGGGAAAGAAATGGGCAAAATCTGAGAGATGGGGAGCTGGGAAAGAAAGATGACCATGCATTTTTCCTAATCAAAGGGAAACAACACTAATGAATGCAGTGGCTATTAATGCATGTAGGTTGTTTTCATATAAAAAACAAACAAATAAAGCTGCAACAAATGAAGTGAATGCTGGATCGCTGCTAATATAAATACTGAAAATCCAACAACAAAGAAAAAAGCAGCACAGGCAACCACGGACTTCACAAGATGCCACTTTAATCTCTAAAACTTCAAGTTTGTTGTGCACAAATAAAAATGGTGAGCGCTTTCACTATAGCTTCATCAGACCTTTACAGACAGTGGAAAATGGTCTACTTTTATATTAAAGCAATCAATAAATTAAGCTTAGTTGGCTCTAGTTAAAACAACATCATAATGATAAAGCACTAGTGAAACATCTGAGGAATATAATAACATAATTTTTAAATAATTAAAATGTAATGATTAAAATTATAAAAATCCTGAAAGGGGCACATACAAAGAAGTGGGAATATATAAAGGAAACATATAAAAATGGGGTATGCAAAGGCATACTGTCACTGTCAACTAACCTTACAACCCCTTGATTTCAATACTGGTTTCAATGAAGCTCTCTCATTAAGTCCCTTCCCACAGTCAGCCCTTAGTCTCATAATCCATCACATCTCCCTCTTCTCAGTCCCATTCCTAATATCTCCTCCATGTATAACTGGCTTAATAACTTCTATAACCCTGAATCTGAACTGATGTTCAGTGCCATTGATTTTTACATGCTTAGCTAAGGCATTGGTGGATGAATCAATCCTGATGGCATATAAATGCTCCCTAATCCTGCTTATTAACTCCACGTTGGTTTTCCCAGCATAAAATGATCCACAGCAATCACAAACAGCTAAATAAACTACGTGTGCAGTATTACAACTAGCTGAAACATGAAACTTAAACATCTGTTTAGTCTCTGGATGTATAAAGCTGTCACTTGTGTCAATATAGGAGCAGAAATTGCATCGACCACATGGAAAGGAGCCAAATACATTCACTACCTCCCTATCTTTATAACACATGTGATGACATAACATGCTCTTTAAATTAGATTTATTCTTATAAACATACTTGGGCTTATCACCAACCAATGTTCGAATATCATCATTGGTGGTCAAAACTCCCCAATGTTTGTTAATAATTTCTGAAACAACTCTGTTATCAGCAGAAAAAAACATAGGTAACCTAATGTCCATCTGGGATGCAACTATTCTACTCGGCTCTCCACACACTGTGTTGGAAAAGGAGGGAGTAGCCCTATCTTGTCTTAATATATCAACGTCCCATAACCCTGTGTTCACCTTTACTTCACTATACTCATGCTCA
>NC_056741.1:1766299761-1766320871 GCF_019279795.1 Protopterus annectens | reverse complement strand
AGCTTTTTATGTGTTATAGTCGTTTCGCACCAGAGGCAATTGTGCGTATGTCTGTGTGACTGGAGCCAGAATGGCAAATAACAACTGCGGACCAATTCTCAGGTAACCATTGATATGCTTTTTCCCCAAACAACATAACAATATTCTACTTTACTACTGGTCACGGGTTACCTCTGCATGTAACATTTTCCTGTCTCTAACAGAGGACTGTTTATACAATTCAGGATGTTTCTACATCCTTCCACGTATTCCTCATGAAGTTTCCAGCTGGAAATGGTGAATGGTTGCTACAAGTAGTACTGTGATCTTTGGCTGTTATATGACATTCGTAAGACACAGTTTATGCCCTACAAATACTCCCACCAACTGAAACTGTATCATGTTTGCTGACAACATTACAATTCCTTTTTGTGTAACAGGTAGCAGTACAGTGCTTGCTTTGTCCTGTGATCTCCCGGAACCTGTATCAAAGTGTAAATATTCTGGTCTCAATCTGTCCCCAAGGGGACAACATGCATCGAGTCCTCCATGTATGATGTAGGTATGGCAGTGAGGCAAACACAGCAATTTAAAGTGTTCATAGTCTGTGTATATACTGCAGCGTCTGTACCCTGGAGGAGGAGAATATTTGTTGAAGTGTGGAAGACACTCTGTGGCCCAGTTCATCCGCGTATCACTGTTGTATCCGATGTAGTTATAACACAGGTAAGGTCCTTAGATGTAAAAATATAAACACAAACATGATTTAATAGGTGTATTATAATAATAATCCATTAGGACGTCTAACACAAAATGTCTTTTGGGGTTGCTTTTGTATTGTTATACAGTCTTGCACGGGTGAGTTCAAGGCTCTGCCCGGTACTTATCAGCTACAAGATGTAAATCAGACTTGATATAACTTTACGGTTGCGAAAACTGTATGCCTGCCGAGGTGGACCCGGGAGGCGACCTCTCTGAAACTTTACTGCAGTAGGGGCGTTGCCAGCAGGCTACCTGTGGTACAGAACCTTCCACGCACTTTCCGCACAATTATCCTTCTTTGGATAACAGTGACGCTACCACACAGGATACTGGTGTGTCAGCTATGCGTCCGGCTTACGCTTGCTCTTTATCTGTAAAGACTTTAACTTTGAAAAACAGTGTTGTTGTGGTTAACAATCACTCTCATGTCACCTGCGTAATGACAGGCCATACGACCTCCGGCTCTGCAGGCATGAGCTTTCCACTCTGGCACATGATGTGCCATTCCACATACTACTTGAGTGGTGCAACGCACTTTACATTTGGAACTGTTGTCATGCTCAGCAGCAATGCTACTGAGGTAGACAGCAAATGTAACTCATCTGGAATTATGCCACAGCCTCCTCTACCACTTATTTCTCGGGATCATTTTACCCATGTGTGATCATGCTGACTGTGGCTTATACCTTACTATTAATTTACATTCATGAAGTAAAGTAATCCCCAGGTTATGATTGTCTGGTTCACTAAATGTGTTCTATTGTCACTTAGCTTCTTTTACAGCATGCAGATCTAGGATACTTTATTTTACCTTGCCTGCTGCTACGCTCGGATTCATGGTTGGGAATGCTTCTACCCATTTTGAATTATATATATATATATGTATAGCAATCACTAAACAGTGTTGTTCCCTTCACATTTATTCAGATATGTATGAACTCCATACTACAAATAGTAGTTATGGTGGTGTGGGTAAACTCCACTCTCCCTTCAGTTTAAAATGCTCCCTGTGCATGATATATCTACTACCGTCTTGACCGCTGCTCATGATGTTTTGTATGTGGTTAAGTAATTCCTATAATGTTAGGGGCATTCTGTTAGCCAAATGTAGCATCGCCCCTGTTGAGACATGTGTGTGTCTCTACCCGCGCGCTCCACAAAGGCCGCATATCTGAATACCATTAACAGACGTTAATATTGGCTTTTCTCACTGTATGGAGCATGTGCAGTCCGTGTGTTCAAGATTGCTCTACGTCATACCACGTCGGCTTTTCTGCCCTTTCGCGTAGTTGATGTTTACACATTGTTTGTAAAATTTCTACATCTAAATGTCTCAGGATTGCCATTCCTCATTCAAACAAACACTTTCCAACTGTGAAAGGGCTGCTTGTTTTGCAGCTGCAGGCTCATGCCTACTGTTATTTATCCTCTGTTGCTTTCTATGGCCTGCACATTTTACAGTACACACCTGCTTTAGTGGGTAACTGAATGGAATCTATGCATTCAAGATCGTTGCATGATTAATCATTTACATTGGATATTGTATCATTCCCTATTCACCCACTGCTGCTCATAAACATACACTGTACAGACAACATACTGACTATCGGGACATATGTCCACACACACACACATCACTTTTACAGCTACAGTACAAGCCTTGCGTGTTAAAGCTATCTATTCTGCTGCTTGGCGAGCAGACACATTGTATGTGCTGCAGGGTTTGAGGCATCTACAATCTCGTGTATCAATACCTGCTGCACCTTAACCTACTTGAATCGTTCCTGTAGGACTCTGTCTCTACATGATCATTACGTAACTGTCTCCACTCTGCATCGCATCTGAGGGTATATCAGTGATATCATGTCTGTGTGTAGTTATTTCATCCATTTCGGCCGCAACTGTGTGGTGTGTGCCATACACTGGTGTCGGACGTGGCGTTGATAGGTTTAATGTTGTACAACGTTCCAATCACCATGTATATAAGGTTGACTCAGTGGTATGGTCGAGACAAGACAAATGTCTATGCCAGGTCCGAATGCTATCTTCTCTCTGCGGCGAATGATCGCAACTGCATGAGACATTCTCACAGTGAGAGGTGAGTATATATTAAGGCGGGGCCTGTACTGCCATGGGTGCTACCACAACAGCTGCCTGCACACAATGTGGCACCCAGCCATGCCACAGTGTCCAGCTGCAATAGTGGTAAGCTGTATGTGGCGTTGCTTGCGCTTCCATGCTGTTGCATCCAGACTGACGTCATATATCTCCGCTTTACAATCTACAGTCTGACAACATGTCGTATGATTGTTAAGGGAACTGTACAGATGTTTAAGCTTATCACTCGTTCTAGTCTGCGGCTGTTTCTGGCAACTGTATCCAGTGTAGTATGTGTTTGTGCCGCCGCAGGTGTAGTAAAGGTCGGCGAACCAATACAGCGGATTCCAAAGCATTGTTTGGTAACCAGCTTTGACAAATGTTAGTCCTTTACAGACAGCGGGACACCATTCCCTTCTTGTTAGTTGTGGCTTGGAGATTGCTTGGGACATTGCTACCTTCCTATAGTCTGTGTAATGTTTCTACCCTACTTGGATACCACTATCCCGGGTACTTGACCTGTATTCTCTATGTAGTTACAGGTGCCTTACTTTTATGTCCCTGTTCTGCTGCATATCTCAATATGATACTTTCTATTGTATCTTCCATACATTGCTGCGCTTTTCTGGGTGAGGGGCATAAGCAGTATATCATCCACATAAAGTAGAACTTGACTGGCCCGGGTGGAGTAAACACGGAATGTAGCTAACCATCTCCTGTAGGAATATTGTTTACTTTCACAGTATCCCTCACGATAGCGGGTAGCTGTATCTGTTACCCCTGTGAGATGTAAATGTTCACAAAGCAATACGGACTATCTGGATGTATATAGGTATTGCAAAGGGGCATAACTTATATGTACCGCGGTAGATATACTTCTGTGGGCGTGTTCATAACGCGTTCAATATTGTGTGTGGGTCTGGCACCATCAATGACGGTACCCTAGGTATTATTAAATGATTTACAGCTTGTAAATACTGTACCATCCGCCATTCCCCTTTGTTTTCCGATCAGAAGATACAGGGTATTGCATGATGAATAGCGATTACTTTGTAGATGAAATTCCCTCTGTGACTTTACAGATATCTTCTGGTGTCCACAGTCTATATACACACTATAGAGTTGGGTCCTGCCTTCCTGTGTCCTGCATGTGAGGTTCGGTGCTTTAATTAATTGACGGATATCCTCACTGCTCTGTTCTAGTGACTGTCTTCTTCTCGATGTCCCTTGGTATATTCTACGTGTTCGGGTTCTTGGTTTCAATAAGCTGTTACATTTGGTCGTTGTATTACCTCTGTTGCCACAGAGATGATATAACGTGTGGGGACTAGCCTGCCCCCTCCCGCTTCACTTATCCTGGATGTGTGGTAGCATCCCGGAGGAGTGTGAAGGTACCCAGAGAAGTGGGGGGGCTGTATACCATGCAGCTACCACTACTGTATTATGATCTCTCTCTTCTCTGTGTCGTGTAGTGCTTTCACATTTTGTAGTGTTCTGTTCACCCGGTTGACTACCTCAATCACACCACCTATGGCCATGGATACCCAATTGCTTCGCTGTTTTGCTGTACTTACACCTGCACACATCTTGGGGCTGCTGCCACCTTTTCAAATGCACAATGTACAGGACATTAGTGTTCCAGGCGATGTAATTTGCCGGATAAGCATACTTACGGCCAGTACATAGGACAGGATTTCACTTTGCCAGGAGGCCACCTGCAATTGTTGTAGCATTTCAGCCAGTTGTATTCTGTTTTATTATTTATGATATTTTGTTGTTTAGATACAACATTACTGTTTTATGCTACCATTTGTAAAGATATCTGGGAAATCTTTGTTGTCCTGAGATATCAGGACATTTTACCATTGTTGGCCGGTTTGTTTTGCAGGACACAACTAGCCAAGAGGGACCTGTCACACCTCACAGGGTGGGACAGGTGTTTACCACCCTAGAACATGTGCATCACATTTTCAGGGATTACGTCTTCCAGTAATGATGATATTTTGTCTAATATACCATCAATGTCATGTTGTGCTTGTTTACTGGATGTCTCTCTCCATTGTATACTCTGCGTTACACACACACTGCATATACTTCCGTCACCCGTCAAGCGCGGATCACATGATCTCTGTTTGTTCACCCTAATCTCCCATATCCTCTACCGACTGCTCGGTACTTGCCTTCTGCCGCGTAATTTATCTCCTTCCCTGTATCCACTGTAGTGTCTACAGTGACTATTTACTCTGCTGTGTGTGTTCCCTGACCTGTACTTAGATTTAACACTATTTGGATTGGTCTTGAGCCGCTATCACAACTGTTAGAAACGCCTGTGTAGTCTGGTCCTGATCTACAATACTATAGAGACAAAGGGCAAACACCCTCCTTACACCTGGGCTGCCTCTCATTTAAGGCTGCATTTTCTTCTTGGGATCAGTTTTCCCGCTTTCAGCCGCAGATCAGACGAAGTGAATGGCCTCTTTACACACACAACAATTCAGTGGAGGTCTTTTCATTCGCGAAGAACCATTTGAGCAAATTCTCACACTGCGTAGATGTCTAACCACCATGCACTCTGACCTGCCTGCTGTAGCTTACCAAAGGGAATTCCGGATTACAAGATCACAATATCACAAATAAGTTGTTAAAAACCAGACTATAGTTATCAGTAGGCTTTTCTAAGTGACAGTCAATAACATAGGAGGCTGGGTTCTGGCATTTTTTGTAGTAGTGTACAGGCAGGCAAAACAATATACAGTCCGTGTGAGAGTTTTGTCTGGCTCTGTATACTGATAAAGCAATTTCTTTATATAATGTTTACAATCAGCTTTTGCCCCACCTTACTACGTGTGGTCGGTCACAGGGCATTTCCCATCACTATGGTCCATAATATATGAGTCTATATATACATACGTGCCTGAATTGCTGAGGTCGTGCTTTGGAAAATGTTTTCCCATGAGAATTCTTTACAGCCTTGCGAGCACCTGTGGTCAATTACAGTGTCCTTCTGTGATTGCTAGCTGTTTCAAGGACCTATGGACTGTTCCGATACAGTAGTTAGTTAATTTCTTAATACGTTGCTTTGTCTCTCTGGTAAGGAGTTGTACTCTTATCTTCGATAGAGCTCACAAGGTCATCCTCCTCAGGGGAAGGGGTGATGTTATGCATGTACATACATTTATTGTTCTGTAACCCAGCAGATAATTAATGCTGAGAGACATAAGCCTGCTGTACTGGTTACTGCCAGGGTCAGAATTCCATCACACTACAGCTTAGCTTCACCAATTACATGCAGGATCAGTTCTACTGCCATATTGTATGGTACAATTCAATGCATTATATAGTATTTCGAGTCTAAACTAGCACTTCATATGTGTTTCTATATATATTTTTCGAACAACATCCATCCGGCCATATGCATGTTGTTCCGTCCTTTACCTTGACCGTGTGTATTTGGCGTCCGGCAATGCTACTCTCCACATGTGATGTCCCACCTTAAAGTTCTTTGCCTGTAGCACCCTGTTAGGACGTCCTGTTTGGTAGGCACGTGTTCCGCTATATGTGATTGACTTCTCTGCATAGCTAATCATCGATGCGGTGGTTCAACAACCCGACTTGTCCACATGTGTACAGTTATGTGCACGCGTGTCGTATCACAAACCTATATGGTTTCGACGGGTACATACCACATGCGGGATGTACACATTCTGCAGACACATTCACATGCAGCCATTTCCATATCTGTACCTGAGGTGGGTTGGTGACATGTGGGGTCGTATTTGCCCGCGTGGCATTGCCTAACACAAACATCTTACCACATTTCAGGTATGCACATTGTGTGTAGGTGTATAGCTGCACACGGATGCTAGCAGGTTTGGGTGCACAGGTGTACATGGGTGGGACTTACATGCTACAATGAGGCTATTGTGTATTACATCTGAATGCATGGGTTCTGCTTCTGGATATTACACTTCAACATCATGCCATCCAGTGTATCGACAGAGGCGTTGCTGGGTGTGGGATATGTTGCTATGCACATGTTTGCCTGTGTTTAAGGTATCTTGATTCCTTCCTGTTGTTATGTCAACACAGCTACCCGGCTATGTACTCTCACTACTGCTTGTGACCATTATGGTTGGCACCTTTTCCAATGCCCATAGTGGGACATGTTTTGTGGAAACCGGTTTTGCAGGACAACACATACCCGCGGCAAGTGCAGTTGACAGAACTTCACTTGTTTGCCATACTATACGCTTATTCTGTTGGCATTTGGGTTCCTTATTCAGTTTCTTATGCCATGTAGCCCATGTGTTTCATATACAAATTATATGTTTTATGCTACTATTACATGTATATTGCGGGAATATTTTTGGCAGGGGATCTCAGGTCATTTTCCATTTTTTCAATTTTTGCAGGGACACAACTGTCCAATGAGGGACTGTCCATGGCACATTGGGACAGCTGGTAACCCTGGTGACCATGCCCATGTCGCTACTGGGGTTGCCACCTTTTCCAGTTGCCAAGGTGGGATATTTCTGGGACTCACATCTGACTTTACAGGCCGACACATACACACGGTCACTATATAGCATAGAACTTCACTTGTTTGCCTATATAAAAGCTTATTGCTGTGGCAGTTTGGTTGCTTATTCTGTTTCTTGTGACATTTAGGTATTTCAGTTACAGAAATAACCAATTCATGCTACCATTACATTAAATACGGGATATCATTATGTCCGACAATCTTAGCACATTTGCCATTTTTAATATTTTTTTTCGGGACACAACTGCCCATAGAGGGACTGCCCCTCCCAAAGTGGGACAGGTGGTGACCTTAGTCGCTACTCCTATGTCGATTAAGTGGCTTGACGCATGCTGCTACACCTTCTCTGGGTATAACACACCTGCATACACCTACCTGCCAGGTAACCACTGGGTATAACGGACGCAGCATTTCTGGGTCTTATCGCGTATCCTTTGCTCGCGGGCCGGGTGCACTTAAGCCTTAAGTGCGATCTTATCATTATCCTTTGCTCCTTGGGTGAGGGTACACTTAAGCCATTAAGGTTGTATTTCTTCTCCGTTTAGTCTTATCGTATCCTTTGCTCCTTGAATTTGGTGCACTTAAGCCTTAGGTGGGTTATTTGCTTCTCCATTTTAGTGCTTGTTTGCTTCTCCGTTTAGATTGGGGCGGGTACTATGTTGCATACTCTGTAATAGCATTTCATTTTGCGCAGGCCCTGGCTGCTGCCATTACTATTATGGGGCGGACCGTGGCAGTCAGCACATTAAGGTTGCTCACCGCGTATACCCGGCACGTGGCAGTCAGCACATTAGGTTGCTCACGCATGCTGAAGCTTAATTGCAGCGGTCAGCGATGGGTTGCTCGCGCGCGACAGCGCGGACCGGCGGTGGCACATTAGGTTGCTCACATGCAGTAGCCATACTCCGGGCGCATCCTACTTGAACAGCTCCATTTCGTTACAGCCATCGCCATTAGGCGATTTTGCACTCATTAATATGCATGGCTGCATGGATCATTTACTTTTCGCGCGGCGCCAGACCTTAAAACGGCGAGCTTCATGAATCCAGGATAGTTTATTGCATAACAAGATCTTTGTTTGCAAAATAGCCTGTGAATTATATTAATATTCTAAATCCGCAGCGAATTATTTACAAGATTCTATCTGGCTGGGCTGCGTACTTTGGGTTTTTCAATCTCTACAATTAAGCTAAAATAATCATTCGCGCAAACAATGAAATGACAAATGCAGAATAATTCTGAGGCCGGTTTCCTAAGGTTTCCAGTGATTGGTAATCACAATTAGGATATTACATAAAAGTAAGATGAAAGAGTTAATACTCAAATATTACGGTGTTTTCGAGGTGATGAAATGATTATGAAACGAAGCTAACTCAAGTTTGGGTCAAAAACAGCATTTCCCCTTGACCTTTCAGTATAAGTAGAAGATGGGCCAAAGAAAACTAAGAAGAATTTCCGAAATCAAACTTACAGTAGGGAATTGAGCGAAACGTCATCAAGTTAAGTAGCTTGGGGACTAGATGAGAAAAACCATGGTGATTCGGTGCAGTGATGGTCTGAAGTAACTGCAGCTAAATGGAGAATACAGCTAAATTCCTGAAGCTGAACATCATTTCTCAGCTATTCCCATAAATTAGCATTTCGTTTGATCCTTTTTCATTGAGTGGTGGAAAGGGGATGTTTTCAAACAGGCCTAGCCAGAACATTTGAAGCTCATCAGAAAAAACTTTTGAGGTAAATAAAGATTTCAAATGAGTAATTTGTAGTAAGGCTTAAAAGTAAAAGCAATAACAGAAGCATCCAGAAGCCTTAAATGAAGAAATCTGGAAATAAGAAATCCAAGACAGTGCACGGCAGCAAGTATTCTCGTTTCCGGGAAAACTGGTTGAGTGGTGTTGCTGAATAATAGTTGTTAAAGATATTGTAATATGTCGCTATAAAAGGAAAAATATTTGTAGTATTTTTAACGTTTTATAACTATAGTGGCATATGCAACCAGTAGCAAATGGTGAGGATTAATAAAGGTCGTTAAAATAAAACAAAATAGAATGTTGAAGCTGTCATAGTTCTTTAGTAAGTTCATGGAGGTTTTTGCTGATTCGATGTGTAAAGCTTTAAAATATAAACTTTTCTTTTACAATCCAAGACTTATTATCAACCTTTCTTTTTCTAATCAAACATGAATTGCACATATAAAAATATGCATATACACACACACACATACACACACACACACACACACACACACACACGCACACACACACACACACACGCGGCGGCCTGTGATAAAGCTTGTAAAGCACCTATTTTTGCTGTGCAGCCATTGAATGCACTCATTATGCATGTACGTGGGGTCATGTAACAGTGATCGTCGCTCTCCGCATTACCTCTGCGTGTCATGGTTGCGGTGCACTCTCATTAATATGCATATGAAGCTACTCGCGGATATTCACTGCACGCCCGAGCAGACCTTCTACGCCCGGAAGCCTTGCGCCCGAGCTTCATGAATCGGGGATGGATTTATTCATAACAGATCTTTTACATTTGTAAAACCAGCCTGTGAATTATATTAATATTTACAATCCCGCATAGAATTATTTACAAGATTCTATCTGGCTGCACTACGCGTGTCTGTGGATTTGCGGTGCACTCTCATTAATATATGCATATGGCTACTAAGCGGATATTCACTGCACGCCCGGCATGAATGCTCGCCCGGCCTTGCGCCGAGCTTCATGAATCCCGGGGATAGTTTATTCATAACAGATCTTTTACATTTGTAAAACCAGCCTGTGAATTATATTAATATTTACAAATCCCACACTTAAATTTATTTACAAGATTCTATCTGGCTGGGCTGGCAGCCTTTAGGTTTTCAATCTCTAGGATGGCTAGAAATAATCATTCGCGCAGAAGCAAAACAGAAATGATAATCCTGAGATAATTCTGAAGCGGTTTCTAGGTTTTCCAGTGATTGGTAATCCTAGTCCCGGATATTACATATTAAAAGTAAGATGAAAAGAGAGGGATTAATACTCTAAATATTACAGTGTTTTTTTTAAGTGGTGAAGCCGGATATGGAAACAAGAGGCTAACTCAAGTTTTAGAGTCAAAACAGAAGCATTTCCCGCTTGACCTTTCAATGCTCAGTAGAATGGGCAAAAGAAACTAGAAGGAGCTTCGAAATCAGAGCTTACAGTAGGGTGAGCAGCTCAAATCCATCAAGTTTAAAATACAACAGGGACTAGATGAGGAAAAAACCACATTGGTCAGATACCAGTAGTAGTCCCAAAGTAACTGCAGCTAAATGAGAATACAGCCTAAATTCCTCAGCTAAGACATCCTATTTCTCAGCTATTCCCACTAATTAGCTAGATTTGTTCCTTTTTCATTAGTGAAGTGGAAAGGGATGTTTTCTAACTGACCCTAGCCAAGAGCATTTAAAACTCTTAAGGAAAAAAACTTTTAAGGTAAAATAGAGATTTAAAATAGAACAATTTGTAGTAAAATAAAGGCAAAAAGTAAGAAACAATAACAGAAGCATCAAGCCTTAAATGAAGAAATCCAAACCAAAATCCAGACAGTCACACACAGCAGCAATTCTCATTTCAGGAAAACGGACTTGATGGTGTTTAACTGAATAATAGTTGTTAAGAAATCAACCATAAATATATAATACATATAAAGGAAAAATATTTGTAATGGCCTGTTTTTCCATTTTATATAACTATCACGTGTATCCATGCAACTGTGTAATGTGTGAAGTTAGTGAGTGTTTAAAATAAACAAATAAGAATGGTTAGAAACCTAATCATAGTTCTTTGTAGTTCATGGAGTTTAAGTTGTGTGATGTACTAAAACTTAAAAATATAACTAACTTTTACAATCCAAAGACTTATTATAACCTTTCTTTTCCTAATCCAAACATGGGTGCACACATATATAAAAATATCCACATATATACACACACACACACACACACACACACACACACACACACACACACACACACACACACACACACACACACATTTCCACGGCCTTGTGGTTTGCGGTGCACTCTCGTTAATATGCGTAACCTAAGCTACTGGCGGGATATTCACTGCACCGCGGTGCCAGACACGCCCGGCTTATGCGCCGAGGCTCATGAATCCGGGGATGATTTATTCATAACAGATCTTTTCCATTTGTAAAACCAACTGTAGAATTAAGTAATGACCCCACAAAATCACATGAGAATTATTTGAATTTCTATCTGGCTGGGCTGGCGGCCTTCGGTTTCAATCTCTAGGATGGCTAAAGAAATATCATTTCGCACCAGAAACAAAACAGAAATGATAATCCTGAGATAATTCTGAGGAAGCAGTTTCTGGGTTCCAGTGATTGGTAATCTGGTCGGATATTACATATTAAAAGCAGATGAAAAGGGGATTAATACTCGTATTACCAGTGTTTAAGTGAGTGAGCGGATGTGAGCAGAGGCTAACTCAAGGTTTAGAGTCAAGAGCAAAACATTTCCTTGACCTTTCAATGCTCAGTGATGGGCAAAAGAAACTAGAAGGGCTTCAAATCAAACTTACAGTAAGGGGTGAGCAACAAAATCGCATCAAGTTTAAAATACCCAACTTGAGGACTAGATGAGAAAAACCACGTGAATTAAAGATACCAGTAGTAGTCCCAGTAACTGCAGCCTAAATAGAGCCCACAGCTAAATTCCTCAGCTAAGACGTCCTGTTCTCAGCTATTTCACTAATTAGCTAGATTTAATTCCCTTTTCATTAATTGAAATGGAAAAGGATGTTCTAACTGACCCTGAGCAAGAACACATTTAAAACTCTTAAGGAAAAAAAACTTTTAAGGTAAAATAGATTTAAAATAGAACAATTTGTAGTAAAATAAGAGCAAAAGTAAAACAATAACAGAAGCATCAAGCCGCCAAATGAAGAAATCAAACGGAAATCGAAGACAGTCACACAGCAGCGGTATTCTCATTTCAAGGAAAACCCGGACTTGAGTAGTGTTTAACTGAATAATAGTTGTTAAGGAATCAACCATAAATATAATACATATAAAGGAAAAATATTTACTTAATGACCTGTTTTTCCATTTATAACTACTCACGTGTATCCATGCAACTGTGTAATGTGTGAGATTAGTAAAGGTATTTAAAATAAACAAATAAGAATCAATCTCTAGGATGGCTAAGAAATAATCATTCTCGCACCAGAAGCAAAACAGAAATGATAATCCTGAGATAATTCCTGAGAAGCAGTTTCTAGGTTTCCAGTGATTGGTAATCTAGTCCCGGATATTACACATATTAAAAGTAAGATGAAAAGGGGGATTAATACTCTAAATATTACAGTGTTTTTAAGTGAGTAGACGGATATGAAACAGAGGCTAACTCAAGTTTTAAGAGTCAAAACAGAAGCATTTCCCCGCTTGACCTTTCAATGCTCAGTAGAATGGGCAAAAGAAACTAGAAGGAGCTTCCGAAATCAAACTTACAGTAGGGGTGAGCAGCTCAAATCCATCAAGTTTAAAAATACAACAGGGACTAGATGAGAAAAAACCACCGTGGTCAGATACCAGTAGTAGTCCCAAAGTAACTGCAGCTAAATGAGAATACAGCTAAATTCCTCAGCTAAGACATCCTATTTCTCAGCTATTCCCACTAATTAGCTAGATTTAATTCCTTTTTCATTAGTGAAATGGAAAAGGGATGTTTTCTAACTGACCCTAGCCAAGAACATTTAAAACTCTTAAGGAAAAAAAAAACTTTAAGGTAAAATAGAATTTAAAATAGAACAATTTGTAGTAAAATAAGAGCAAAAAGTAAAAACAATAACAGAAGCATCCAAGCCTTAAATGAAGAAATCAAACCAAAAATCCAAGACAGTCACACACAGCAGCAGTATTCTTATTTCAAGGAAAACCGGACTTGAGTAGTGTTTAACTGAATAATAGTTGTTAAGAAATCAACCATAAATATATAATACATATAAAGGAAAAATATTTGTAATGGCCTGTTTTCCATTTTATAACTATACGTGTATCCATGCAACTGTGTAATGTGTGAAGTTAGTAAAGGTGTTTAAAATAAACAAATAAGAATGGTTAGAAACCTAATCATAGTTCTTTGTAGTTCATGGAGTTTTAAGTTGTGTGATGTACTAAAACTTAAAATATAACTTTGCTTTTACAATCCAAAGACTTATTATAACCTTTCTTTCCTAATCCAAACATGAATTGCACACATATATAAAAATATCACATATACACACACACACACACACACACACACACACACACACACACACACACACACACACACATTTCCTGGCAACCTGTGAAATGCACAGCTTGTAAACACCTATTTTTGTTCACAAACAAACATTGAATGCACTTCACATCACATGTAGCACGTAGAGTCATATAAACAGTGATGCCTGTCAATGTGGTGTTTCCCTCAGGTCGTCGGTGCTGTCACAAAATGCACACATTATCACATGTATGTGTAGTACGAGTAGTCATATAACAGTGATCGTGCCTGTCAATGGTGTTTCCCTTCAGGTCACGGTGGTGTGACAGTGAAGGTAGTATATATATATATATATATATATATATATATATATATATATATATATATATATATGTATTCATATAGATTAATAAAGCCCCTTTCTATAACATAGGTTTTCTGACTTTTTTGTGTTTTTGTTTATGTATTTATTTATTGTGTATAGTTGATTTTAGATATATATATATATATATATTCTGTATATAGATTTTGTCTACAGTCAATGTTCCTCTAACCATATCAATGAGATTGCTGTTGAAGTAATAGAACATTGTATATTAATGACACACTCATACAATGTGTAGATATAGAGAGAGATACACTCATGCACAGACACCCGTGACTTTATGTCAGGCTCTCTGGAACACTAGAGCTCCCCTGGCATTTGACAGGGGTTCCAGCACAAATGTTAAATAAATAAATAAATGAACAAATAAATAAATGTCTCAATGTTAAAATGAGAAGTTAATGAGAATGTTTTTTTCTTAGTGGGATAACAATCACAGGTGTCTGTCCAATCCAAGGATTTAGCAACTGTGTAGAAGCTATCAATCTTGATTTTCAAATTGATGCCAGGTAAGTGTACTGATCTAAAGAACCTTTTCAGGCAAGACCTGAACCAGAAAACATATACGAATTAGAATAAGGATAATTGATATATAGCATGGTCATGGAAAAAAAATACTCTAAAACATTGGATGTAACATCATGAAATTACTAAAAATAAATCTTAGAAGTTTACAAGACCATAAGTTGTTGTTGTCTTTCTGCTTTTCCCGGTTAGGGGTCACCACAACGGAACTCCGGTCCACTAATGATTGGCAGTAGATTGTCACGGTGCTGAGTTGCCAGCTCAATGCCCAACCTTCAACGAAGGCACGCCCATTCACGCATGTCTTTTGGAACGCCACTCCACCCACGGGGAGGACATGCAGACTCCACACAGAAGGCACTCCCCGCACACCAGCTGAGAATCAAACGGGAGAACCTCTTGCTGTGAGGCAACAATGCTACCACTGCACCACCGTGAATGTCACTTACAAGACCATAAGTAAAGTGAAAAATCATAGCAGGTGGCTACATATAGTGATGTGCAGTCAAAAAGTAAGGCATCTTCTGTGAGAGCATCTTCAGTGCCTTTTGGTATAGTTCATAACTGATTTCATAACTAATTCAGTCATTCAGCAAATTCAAAGCAACTTTAACACTGAGTTTTAAGTTCAGCTTAAAGCCATATATTGCATTGATTACATAAATGCACATGTGCTGGTTCTATAGGGTGGATGAAGTGGTCAATAGCAAAGAGAAAGCAAGCTAAGAGACAATACTAATTGGCTAAAAACAAGCTAAGAGAGGAGTCACAATGGCATAAAAATGACATAAAATAACCTCTACCACATTCTAGAAAATGATTCAGCAGGTGGCACAACAAAGTTCTACCAGGCTGCAAAGCATTGTCATCATACCTCTTAACCGTACAGATTTTTAAAGAATGTCCAGATTTTTGCCTCATATTTTTGGTCCATTTTTCTCAAAATTGTGGTTTTCTATGTAATCATTGTCAAATCATTGAAGTATGAAGTCAGAAAATAATGTCAGCCATCTTAGCTTCAGACTTCATACCCTTCAGAAAATTCATGATAATGCAAAACCTGTTAATTCTATAAAACTTCCAAGTTTGTAAGAGCAATATTTAAAAATTATCCCTATTTTTGAGGCTTTTGTCCCCCCATTATTTATGGCTTTGTCCAGATTTCTTGCTCTAAGAGGTTGATGCGTATAAAATTTCTCATTAAGACAGAGAAGATGGATGTCAGGCACCATTTATTGGGGATGCCGGCAACAATCTGCTAACCAGTGCAGAGGAAACCAGAGGAAAATGGAAGGAGGGCTCTAAACAAAAACTTATGAAGTTAGAAAATCACTGCGAGGCTGTACTGCTACATGCACAACTGTTCAAGAAAGAGGAAAGAGAGCCCTCTCTAGAGGAAGCTGAAATTTATTAAAGGAAAATGAAGTCAGGGAAGGCAACACACTCAGATGAAGTCACAGCAGATATGATCGAAATGTAGCATGCAAGAGAGGAGGAACGGCTAATAAGTGTATTCATTGTGATATGGGGGAGGATATGTGTATGCTGGGTGACTGTAGAATAAGCATTCTTGCTCTTGAGTACAAGAATAAAGGAGATATTCATATCTGTGGGCAGTGCAGAGGCATCAAACTCCTGTCACATGGAATGAAAGTGAAGGAAAGGCTGACTGATACATGAATTTGGAGCTGTATGAAGTAAGTTGGAAGATGGGCAGTTCAGATTCAGATCAGGATACAGTACAATCAACCCAGTATTTGCATTGAGAGACAGCTAGTTGAGAAGAAGCTGGACATGAGAAATAAGTCCAACTAGACATTCCTAGACATGCAGAAAGCATATGACCAGGTCCCATGAAAGTTGATTTGGGAATTCCTGTGGTGATCCTGGAAATGGTGGCAGAATTACTGCAGGCTATGTACAAGGGTCCAATGACACAAGTATGAACTGCATTCAGATTCAAAGAGTGGGTTCTCAGTGACATTGGGTGTGCATCAGGAGTCATCTCTGAGCCCACTCCTGTTCATACTCTGATGGGCTACATCAGCAAACAATTCAGAGGGGATACAACAACTAAACTGCTGTATACAGATAAGGTGGCACCACAAGCTGACTCTGAACAGGAACTTCAGTAAAGGATAGGGGACTGGAATGCAAAACTGAAGGCATTTGGTCTGAAACTGAGTACACAAAAGGAAGCGGTAATGTCAGGAAATAGGTGAAGCCAGAAGAACCCAGGAAATGAGATAGAAGGCAATATAAAGGAAAACATGCACAGCTCTGAAATTCTGTGAGGTCATCAGAACTCATTGAAGTCAAAATACCAACAAACAACTGCAAATGCCCCAGGAAATAACCCTAGAGCATGAAAATTAAAAAAAAATCATTTTTGCAGGGTGGACAAGCCATCTTGCGTCCCACAACCATTGTTTATATATAAATATATATATATATATATATATATATATATATATATATATATATATAGATAGATAGATATAGACATATAGATACCAACTCTGTGATTGCACAAAAATGGTGACGTCAGCATTTAAGATGGATAAATCCCAAATCCCATATATGTGTATATATATATATATATATATATATATATATATATATATATATATATATATATATATATATGGAATCCGTACAGATGTTCGACTGCATCTTTCACCGAATCACAGTTTGATGAGCATACTTGCATGAAAGTGCTGTTCCCAGAAGCAGCACTTTTGCGTAAGTATGCTTGTTGTTCCGGTCGTACTATGGTGCGGTAAGGGAAAATTCCCTTTTCCCCACTGCAGTGCAACCTTGGAGTGAGAATATTAAAGTAGGGGGGTGCCCCCCACATCGGGGGGTGTAGGGGAGCTTACCCCCCTGCATTCAAGTTGGTTTTGTGGGGATTTTTTAACATACTTTAACTAAAGCAATTTTTCGATGAAAGCGTTTTCATTAAAGTGCATTAGGTGGTAATGGATTCGGGCTTTTGAACTTTCGTTCAAAAGTCCTAGATCTAAATATATATATATATATATATATATATATATATATATATATATATATATATATACATATATGTTTTTTTCAGGAGCCATAAATTAAGTTAAATGTCTTTAAACTCCATGTTTGTTTTGTCAACATACTTTAACAAAACAGATGACTAACAGTTGTGCAAGAATGCAACATTACCAGGGTTCGGGAATATGCCCTTTCTCCAGTACTGTAAAATCTCAGAAGTAGAATATGTAATTATTTTATTTATTTATTTTACATTTATTTACTGGGAAGGTCCGATTGGATTATGACCCATTTTCAGAGGAGGCCCAGGGAGAAAAGCTCTACATGCTAATAATTAATACAGCATATATCTAATTTTTCATAGAACAGATGACATGACATGGATTTGAAACAAATTACTACAAGACATGCCTATTTTTTATTCTTAGTTTTCCTAATTAGTTTTGAATAAGGGGCACAGCCTCCTGCATGGGTAACCCCCCCCCCCCAGAAAAATATTGTTTAATTGTTGCATGCTCAGAGGTAAGACCTCTGGACATGTGTAGTTATGTATCGACTATTTATTTTTGTTTTTTTGTTCTGTTGACATTACTGGCATTGATCTTTGTGTGAAGATTATTTTATTATTTTTAGTAGATGCATATATACATACAGACAGACACACACACACACACACACACACACACACACACACACACACACACACACACACACACACACACAAACACATGCTTGTTCACATATATAGATACAAATATACGTAGATGGATATATACATGCAAACAGACTCATAATCCACTGGATGTTATCCAGTGTTGTTACAGGTATAAAAATTACAATAACAAACAACTTAGGGAGCTGAAAAAGACTGACAATTAAATGAACCATGATTTCCCAAATGTGAATTCTCTTTATCCAATGCCTAAAAAAGTACAAAGTTGTTGAAAAAATGTATCACTCCTTAAGGCTCTTTCAGCATGAAATATACTGTTTCCCCAAACTGAAAATTCCTAAGGATGAGGGATGCACTGTCCTATGCGCATAACTGTAACGGTCAAAAATCACTGGTGTACTTTTTAAGAGGGTGGGGTTGACTCCAATTATTTTCCTTGAATTATTTTTGGAGTATCATGTGGAATGTATGCAAAGACAGAAAAGTCTCAAATGGTACCTTTTCTATTTCTTCCAAATAGCTGTCAATCAAATCTCTGGGCTCTCCTGGAGTTAGGGTCTGTTTGTGCTCTTCTATTATGTCACTCAAAAAGGAAAGGATGGTGTCTGCATTGGTCAGAATCTTCTGGTGAGGCAAAGGAAGGTTCCTCACTATGGGTATCCCATTATAGAGCTGGAAAACAATTCAGAAATGGTCAGTTTATTGAGAGAAGCAATGGTAAAAAAAACTGTATGTATTAGGTTAACACATTTTTATTTAGTTAAAAATATATCATATTTATTAACTAGGTAGTTGGTGTAGCCCTGTGAATGTTTTCAGCCAGACTAAGGTAACAGCATAAAAAATATAAACAAAATAATAAACTGAATACAAATGTGGAAGTTGCTGGACCCTAAATGCTAACTGCAGAAAGTACAAAGAAAGTAGAAGGCATATAAGCACAACTTGGTCAGTGTAATCTGCTCATCTCACATATTTCTACATAAGGAGCAGATCCTGTTTAATGAACAATTTATTTATTTCCCCCATCCTTTACTTGATACATTTCCAAGAATTCTTAAATCATTTAATATTTTTGATCCTTCTGCCCCTATAGGAATACTGTTCCAACCATTCACACTTTTTTCTGTGAAACAACATCCTTTGTATCTCCACTAAGCCATCTACCTTCCAGCTTCAAATTTACTCTCTTCCTACACCTGATTTATTTTTTTGAAACATATACCTCTCAACTGTACAGATTTTTGCAGAATGTCCACATTTTTGCCTCATGTTTTTGGTCCATTTTTCATAAAACTGTGGTTTTCTGTCAAATCAACAACAAATCATTAATGATTGGGGTTAGAAATTGATAGACATTTGAGTTTCAGACTTCATACCCTACAGAAAATTCATGCTAATGCAAAATCTGTTATTCTAAGTTTGTAAGACCAATATTTAAAATTTTTCCCTATTTGTGGGCCTTTTTCCCACTTTTCTGCATGGTTTTGTCCAGATTTCTTGTTCTAAGAGGTTGAGAGCTATGAATTATACACCTTTGTCCCACAAACTCTATTAAATAAAGTATGGAGAAGTTTTGAACCTGCCACCATCCTGTTCCATCTCTCTTCAAGAGTTACATGTAAAATATCACCTAATTTCATTGTGTGTGGCTTCTCATGCAAACTGTGCACCAACATTATTACCTTCTCCTGACCTTCCTCGTCCTTATCTCCTTCTGAAGATATGGCTTTCAGAGTGGCTCCTAATATAGACCTGTAATGTTGAGAAAATATTTTCTTCTTGCACTTAAATTACAGGGTGCTAGTGATGATTTTAAATGCTCTGCTGTGCTTTTGTGCTGAGGTGAATTTGTGCAGCTAGAACTGGTTTACTAAGTTATTTCCTATGGAGACAAGGAGAGATGCTGTTGTTCTGGACACAATTTGCTACTAGTTGCAAGGGCAGAGAGCTTTGTGATTGTACTGTGTGCTCTGGTTTATTTGTTTAAACTCCATGTCTCTGAGAAAGTTGTCACTCTTCTCTGTTGGGCACAGGAGGACACCTGATCACACCTGACCTCAGAACCCTACACCACTGCATCTTGGAAATACTGCAAAATCTGCAGTGTGATTGCACACTATGGAAAACTATTTATGACAGTTCCAAGTGTTCACTCCATCAGGTTCTGATAAAAATCCTAAGAAGTGGTGTCATCTCTCTCATGTACTTATGAGATACCGTACCAACAGAAGAACAGTATCCAGATGAGCATGCCCATGCATTCCTGTGGATGCCTACGGATTCCTGCTGAAAGTTGCAGATGGACAAACACAGATGTGTACATCTAAGAATACTTTTGGAGAGTCATAGCATTTGGAGTAAAATTCCATCTAATGTACAAATATTTAAGCAATAACCCATGCCTGAGTGTGCTGGATTTACCCACGGTTGGTGTGGATTGGTCATGAGGGCGAAGCCAACTGTGGGTAAATTCAGCATTACCCACACCCAGAAGTGGGTTATTGCTACTATACAATGACATTATTTAAGAAAAAAATACTTACTTTTCAATAAATAATGTCCTTATATAATGCACCGTACTGGCCTTCCCTCACTGGACAGCTCCACTTTGCCATTGCTGATGTACTGCACATGCGTTTGGAACTTGTATTCCCATGCATACCCAATACATCAGTGCTCGGGAAAGTAAGCAATGGAGAAAAAAAGATCTCCGCTGCTACACTTTTTTTTTTAAACCCTTAAAATTAAAGAATATATCAACGGAAAAAAGTCCAGGTGACCGGACCTTTTTCCGTTGTATATTCTCAATGGGCACGCTGGTTGGGATGGCCAATCAGTGTGCTCATTTTACGATGTTACC
>NC_056741.1:1766222261-1766294761 GCF_019279795.1 Protopterus annectens | reverse complement strand
GATGCCATACGCAGACCATCTCAAAAACTGAGAGCTACTCCAACTCATATCGCCTACTCAGAGGCGACCTCTGCCTAACATACAAAGCCATGTCTAACCCAGATCTGATGGACATGCTACACTTAAAGAAATCCCATTCTCTCCAAGTCACATGTTCCAGGGACCTAAACCTTGTCACCACAATAAACAGAACATGCTGGAGGGATAGATTCCTGTCCCAGAGAATTTCCATGCTCTGGAACAGGCTACCCATTCATGTCAAGCAGAGCTCCTCATTAGCCCTCTTTAAGAGAAATCTTAACAATTGGATGGGAAACAGGAAATTCACCCCAGGGATCACTGCTGTGGCACTGCTTGACAGGGGTACAGGAAAATAATTTTCTTGGGTGGTGAAAGCCAGGGAACCTTGTTTGGCTAGGCTTATATAGGCCCTAATGCAGAGAGCCTAGTGCATGCCTATGAACCTATGAAGAAGTGCTTTTTGAGTTGCATTCTAAATATGGAATAAGTGTTGGATTCCTTAATGTCAATGGGGAGAGCTTCACAAAGAGTAGGTACCTGAGAGGAAAAAGCAAATGCAGTGCCGTGGAGCTTGGTTGTTGGAGTAATGAGAGCTGTTATGGTTTGTGTAGTGTCTCAGATTGCAGTAGAAGGGTTTTAATGAAGTCTAGCTGCAAGGGGGTAAATGTGTACAGCTGGAGTAGTTTGCAGAGTTAGTATCCTAAGAGTAGGTTAGATATTTGTTCTACTGGTAGCCATTTGGCTTTTTCTACGGTAATATAGTGTTGCTCACAGACAGGTGAATTTGTAATGTTCAGAGGATGCTGTTACAGATAGCCTGGAATGTAGCAATGTTTTTCTTGGTTGCAGAAGTAAAAACTGGAACCAATATTCAAGTTGAGAAAGAAGAACTCCTTTAACAATTGCTGTGCTGACTGGTTCAGATAGGGGAGATCTTTTTGGTCCAGAAGAGAAGGGAGTTTATTTTGGCTTACATTTTGTCTGCATGGAAATGAAAGTTTAGAGAATGATCAAGCCATTGTCCTAGGTATTTGAAGGTGGAAGTTGTCTCTATGAATGGTTGTGTAGATCAAAGATAAAGTGGATTTACTCACAAATATCATATTGGAAATTTATTGATCACTGTTTGGCTGATCACAGACAATTGACTAAACAGACGATTGATGTGCTGGTGAGAGATTCCTGTTATAGCAGGGTGAGGATTATGCCCTTGTCCCCACTTTTGTGTGATCTCGGAGTTGGTTCATTTAAGTAGCAGGATGTGGGGGGGCTTGCACCCCACAAAAATAGAAGTTGTTTCATTTGCATGTTCCAGAGTATGTGCACTTTCCTGTTGATCTGTTAAGATCAATGACTTTTTGTTGATGGGTTTATAAGTTGATTTACTGGTAGTTAGATCGACTTAGACAAATATATGTGTGTGTGTGTGTGTGTGTGTGTGTGTGTGTGTGTGTGTGTGTGTGTGTGTGTGTGTGTGTGTATATATATATATATATATATATATATATATATATATATATATATATATCTACACACACACACACACACACACACACACACACACACAGATATATAGATTTAAGGTTAATTTTTACTTTGCTGAATCCTCTTTATGTGTTTTATTAAAAGTTACTGTGTTGAAGGGCAGGACATGTCTACATCTGAACTGGGAGCATTGACTTCCCACGTAGTGTGTGAGGCTTGCTGGTATACAGATAAGTGAGGCTGCTTAGTAACCCTGACAATTTTCTGATGTACCAAAAGTTTTGACATTATGGGTAAGAGTATACATGTGAGTTTTGCAGGTTAGTGTTAGAGTACAGCCTAGGTAAGGGTAGATGTAGCATTGTGCATTTATGTTTATATGAGGTCTGCATGTAAGTGTTTTATGTAGTGACACTGCTAAGGAAAGAGTTTTTTGTAAGGTAATTTGTAGTGATAGGGTTAGAGATATTGGCAGGGTTATGCTTAGGGTTGGCATAGTTGTGTAAGGTGGCAGAGGGGCACCCTCATAGTCTGAAATTATATATAACAGCTGCATGGTTGCACAAAGACAAAGAAGGGAGTGATCTCCCAAGAGGAAGGAATCAATGCCAGTGCATAAAAAAAGCCACAATGGTAGCTATATTTTACACAAGAAAGTCATTAGAAGCATAAAGCACAAATATAACATTATCTAGAAATGTGAAAGGAGGCCAGAGTTCTTTACAGCGACTAAAAGTAATGGCTATAACAAAGACAATAGAAGATGGATATCATAATAGTTAAAAATCACACTCAGGGGCTCCATTGTGGGTCATTATAGGTTCATAGGTTCATAGGATGATAGTAGCATATTGGCCTAGAGGCCCTTATAAGCCTAACCAAGAATTTTGCCCATGCTCACACAAAGTCAGCACCTGTTTCCCTGTCCAGCAGGGACAGAGTTGGGATCTCAGGGGTGTATTTTCTGTTTCTCAACCAGTCGTCTAGGTTCCTTTTAAAGAGGGCTAGTGAGGAACTCTGTTTGACATGGAGATGGAGTCTATTCCACAGATGGGTGAGTCTTTCGGACACAAATCTATCCTGCCAAGAAGTTCTATTAATGTCACAGACCAGGTTGAGACCTTGCATGCAAGTTATATGGGTGGAGTTTGACTTATGGATATGCAGCAACTTCATCAAGGCTGGGTCTGAGATATCCTTGAATGCCAGACACAGGTCACCTCTGAGCAGTCTGTACAAGACTGAGTAGAAAGACAGAGCTTTTAACCTATCTGTATATGATAGGTGATTGAGACCCTAGATTTTCCTGGTCAGGATCCTTTGGGGTCACATCAGCTGCTGCATGTGCTTGGCAAGGTACATGCCAAAGGGGGCATTGTACTTGATAATGGACTGATAAGGGAGGAGTAAAGGGATGTTATGACCTTGTTCCTGGATGAAATGCCATTAGTTATGATGTGGACCATGTAGAAAGCCTTCCGTAAAATGGAGGCAACGTGGTGGTCAAAAGTCAGGATGCTGTCAACCTGGGTGCCCAAGTCCCTCATGACTGTTGGGTGCTTAGTATATTGTTATTCATGTGATAATTAGTGGGAACACCAGTTTCCCTAAAGGGGATAATGATGCATTTCTTGGCATTCAGTTTGAGGCCATGCTTCTGGCACCTGTCATTAGTTTGCACAAGGCCCTCTTGGAGGATGTTCATATCACTAGAGGAATTTAGCACAGCACCCAGCTTGCAGTTATCTGTAAACTTGGTTAGCCACAGACCACTGGTATTGACTTGCACCTCAGAAAAAGTATATCCCAAACAGTAGAGGCCCCAAGACTGTTCTTTGGGGTACACTGCTTGTTACAGATCTACTACTAGAGGTGGCTCCCCCTATTTTGACTGACTTGAGTTCTATCAGTGAGCCAGTTAGCTACCCATCTGGTCACACAGGGGTTGATGCCTAGCTGAGAGAGTTTATCTATTATGCCTGAGTGGGGAATAGTGTCTAAGGCTTTGGCTAGGTCAAGGTAGGCAGTGTGTACCTTCTTCCACTCATCCATGGCTTTGGTGACTGTTTCGAAAAAGTCAACCAAGTTTAACAGGCATGATCTCCCTTTGACAAAATTAGACTGTGTGGAGTCAAGCATTTAGAGATTGCCAATGTCTTTGTTTATAAGGTCCATGATAATGCATTCCATGGCCTTGCAGATCAGGCTAGTTAGGATGATGGGCCTATAATTGCCTGGGTCAGTGGATACTCCACTTTGTGTAGAAGGATGACAGTGGCTGTCCTCCATTTGGCTGGGATGAAGCCAGTGCTCAGGCTTTGGTAGAATAGGGTGTCTAATGGAGCTGAGAACTCATGCCTGAGTTCATCTAGGACACAGCCAGGGATGTTGTCAGGTGCCATGGAGACTGTATTTTTTGCCTTTGAGAGGGCATTAAAGACCTGCTCCCTGATGATGAGGGGAGGGTGCAGGTGCTGGGGATGTCCTGGTTTACTGATGGGGGGACAGGGGGGGTGAGGTTTTCACTGAACTTGTATGCCAGCACATTGGCAATATCTATGGCTTTTGTGTATGTGGTGTTCTTAACCACCAGTTCAGAGCAGATTTGGGTGTTACCTTTGAGATTGCAGATGTACGTGAAGAAAACCTTGTGATTGTTCTTGGTAGATGTGTCCAATTTGGACTTGAAGTTAGCCTTAGAGGATTTCACCAGTGACCTTATTTCCTTGTTCAGACAAAGGAGAGATTGCTTTCAACTTGACACCTGTTCCTTCTTGGTTCTGGACAACAATCTTTTCCTTTTATTATACCGTTTGTTTATTTCTGTTGTCCACCAGACAGATTTGTCTTCCTTGAGAAAGATGATTTGATCTTGTCAGGTATTACTGAGTCCATACAGCTATGTAGGTGCTCATATAGTTGTTTATGGTGTAGGCTTGGACATTAGCGCTAGTTCCAGCTGAAGAGATGGTGGCTGTGAAGCTACTTATAACTGCTCTCAGGAGATTGTAGTCAGTTTTGGAAAAGCTTTTTTGTTTGACCCTGACGGGGGGGGGCAGGGGAGATGGTGACTTTGAAAGTGATCACTTTATAGTCAGATCTTAACAAGAAGGATGACACTGTAAGGGTGCTACAGTGACTACTCATGTTAGTTTTATTTTACGTTTGTTAACCGGGAAAGTCTGACTTGGAACAAAGCCAATTTTCAGTGGCGGCCCAAGGAGAAAAGCTCCAGATGCATGTCTTTGTAATGTGGGAGGAAGCTGGAGCACCCAGATGAAACCCACACAAACACATGCAGACTCCATACAGAAGGCACCCCAGCCGAGAATCAAACCAAAGAACCTCTTGCTGTGCGGTGACAATACTACCGCTGCACCACGTAGTTAGCACCAGGTGCAGGATATTTTCACCTCTCATGGGGGTGCCAACCAGCTGATCCAATGCATTGGCATTGACAAAGTTGAGGAATCTCTGGGCATTCATGTCTGGGATAGAATAGATCTTTCGTTCTATGGCTAGGTAGTTAAAGTCACCCAGGATCAGGGTAGAGGGTTGAATCTTGATGGATTCAAGTAAGTGCAGATAGGTGGAATGGGCGTCCTGAGTCATGGTTAGGGGTCTGTAGCTGGCTATGATTTAAATAGTTGTTTTCTCAACAGTTAACTGTACCTGGAGTTTCTCATGTGCATCATACTGTTTGACCAGCCTGGAGATATGTATGTCTTTGATAAATACTGAAACTCCACCTCTTTTGGCCTTGTAGCCCTCCTTTTAGGATCTGAAAGTATGGTAGGATGAGTAACCTGGTAAGGCTGGGGTGCTCTTCACAGGGTTGAATCAGGTTTCAATGACTGCACAAATGTCAGCATCCTCCAGAGTAAGGAATGCTTGCAATGAGTGCTGTTTCATGCTAAGACTACCTATGTTTAGCAGCATGACCTTTAAATTTCATTTAGAAGAATTTTTCACATTGGTAATTGTATGCTCATGACTTTGCCTGAAAAAGCTTCTATGGGGGAGGCAAGAACCTTTGCCAGAAGCCTGAAGCCCAGGTGAGACAGATGAAGGTCATCTCTGGCAAAGCACCGTGGTCTGCCAATCATGTCCTCTCAGGCTGTCAGGTACTGGATCCCTTTGGAATGACACCAGAAACTAAGCCAATTGTTGAAGTCAATCATCTTCTGTTTGTATTGAGGCATCATTCTGGGTCATGGTAGGATGCTGTTTGAGGCTAGGGACATACCTGGCTGGGACACATATTCACTATGCTCAATCATGTCTTTCTTCGTATTGTCCAAAGATGTATGTCTCAAGTTATTCACACCAACATGGACTATGACAGAGTCATAACAGTATCTGCTGTTTGGAGACTTGAGTGTGATATGGCAGATTCTAGCATCTGATAAGCAACTTACCATGACTTTCTCCTTGTCTAGCCTGGTGAGGAGCACATCTGTGTGTCTCACGATAGAGTCTCCTATGACTAGTATGTTTGGTTTGTGGCTGGGTCTTAGAGGCTGTGAGGTACAAGCATTTGTATTATGTGTGGTGCTTGGTGTGTAGGCTGTAATGTGCATGTGTATTTTTGCTTCTGAGGTCTCTTTTGTTTAAGTATGTTTTTGTTGAGACCCTCTGAATGTGTAGGAGTGTGTTGCACAGGTGTGGGTGGTGTTTGAAATGTGGTGTTCCATACAAATATGGTATAAATCCAAGAGACTCCCAACAGGCTGTGTTGGGACCTGTGCTACTTGCTCTACTGTTTTCAACATTTTCAAGGGTTATGTCTACATGATTAGGTAAATATGCCAGTGACTGCAAGTTCAGGACTGTTGTGATTTCAAGTCTTGGCATAATAATCCTAAACAGTTATCTCAGAGAAGTTGGTAGCTGCTCATCTAACATTGTTGTGGAATTTAGCATTTCCAAATATCAGTATACAATGTTCCTTAGGTGAGACATCTAAGTAAATGTAAAATAGTAACAGTTTATATATCAGGACCCGCATGATTGAGTCCTATCACACAAAGAATGAATGCCCAAAAAATGGACTTACATATACTAGGTCTGAGATTGCAATTTCTCAGGATATTCCCTTTTCTCTTAGGTATGGTGATCTTGGAGTTGGTATATATAAGTCTGGAGGGTGTGAGAGGCTTTCCCTCCAACATCAGGGGTGTATGGGGGCTTGTATCCCTGCAGAAAAGAAGTTTAAAGAAGAAGAGTAATGTTCAAGATTTGATCTTCTCCTGTAGTTTTTTTTTTTTTCTAGCTTGATAGCATTCGGTATTTCGAGTGCTGACATTTCAACAGGGAGTCATATAAAATTAGATAACACAGTATAAAAGCAAGTTAGGTATTAGGATTGACAATAATAATATTACATTTAAAGATCATATTTGTAAATATATCAAATAGCAATGAAGTAAATAGGATTACTGCTTAAAGCAATGGCTACCCATGATCCAGATCACTTAGACAGATTTTACGATATCATGATTAGCCCGGTAGTGGTATCAAACTCATCTTTTTGCACATAGAGTGTCACACAAGTTAAGTCATTGGAATCTGTACAAAGAATATTTACAAAGTTAATAAACTGCAAATATGATAGGGTAGACAGGATGTTCTCAGTGCTGCTTTATACTCACTATGCCACATTAAGTCCTGTGATGTATGCTATTTCCTCCATATAACTGTGATTGCATTAATATTAGCTATACATGAAGCCTTCCTTCCTGGGCCTCCAATAAAAATATGTGTTCCACCCAGATGGACTTTCTGGTAAACAAAAACAATAAATAAATCATTAATGCCATCATTATAATGTAAGGATGAAAGAACTTGCCTTAACATCTGTGATTACAGACTGTTTACAGGTAAAGTTTGTTTACACTTTAAAGGGACAAACTTTAAAATTATGCAAACAATGTTGGGTTTGAATTTTTTTGAATCAACAGAGTGTTAAGAAATCTATTGGCATGGTATCCAGAAGTCAGTATTCCTTGTTGATCTTAATCTGAACACTAGAAATGGTGAACTTTTGACTAAGGAACTCACAGTAAAGGCATATGATGAGTCACGTCTACTCCTACATATGTAAACATGAATAAGTTAGGGCTCAGAGATATTTTACTGGTCAAACCAGAATATTTATTAAAGCAGGTGAAATTCAATAAATATTTTGTATTGTTTGAGTTAATACACGGAAGGTATATTTAAGGGGCAGTTTGTCAGGGCTAGTCGTATGACCTCTGATGATCAAGATTTCTTGGTAGAATGTAATTTGTTAAGTTATATGTTTGAAGAGAGAGGCTACCCTGGCAATTTAATACAGGATGTTCGGGAAGAGGTCCTAGAAGGCAGAAAGGACAGGTGTGCCCCATTATTAGGTTCAGACTTAGTCACTAACAGGGGTCTCAACAGCCTGTCGGACACACAGAATGGTGATGATGAAGGTTTTGACAGCGCCTTAATCACTGATTTTAATGGGGATGCTCAAGTGATTAGGAACACCATTCAGGATGAATGGACAAAGTTTGACAGGTTATCAGACTTGAAAGGTATTTTTGATAAACCTTTTAAATGTATTTTTAGGAAAGGCCCTACTATAAAAGATTTGATCAAACATAATTTAATGGGTACTACACAGAACAAAAGGATGAAGGTGGATATCTACAAATGTGGGTTTTATCCACAGTGCCCATTTATTATGGATTCTGATGCTATATAAGTTGAGAGCAGAGACAGATATATTTAGGCCAAATCTTATTGTTCTTGCGATATTAGTGGTTTAGTATATGTTGCGTTATGCAGGGTATGTAACACTTTGTTCGTAGGCAAGACAGAAAAGAAACTTAAGAGACGTATATATGAACACATTTATGATATTAAAATTAAAAAATCTTAAGAACGCTTTGTTCAAACACACCCTTTTATGTCACAAAGCAAAATTTTTGTTTTTTTGGTTTAGAGGAGGTTCATGTTGATGTCAGGGGAGGTACAGGGGAAACAAAAATCGAGTATAAGGAGGTCTATAGGCAAATTATTTTGGGAGGTTAATAGACCACCCGGATTGAATAAAGCTGTTTCCCTAGCTCCAGTCTTGAAAATCAGGGCAGCAAGGTTGTAATATTATTTATACAACAGAATTTTTTTTTTACTAGTTTAATCAAGTTATTATTTTGGTCATATTCACTTTCATCAGCTCTTTAGTGCTAGGTTTTAATATAGTAAGTTATTGTGGTTTATTGTTTAACCAGAAGATGGTGCCAATGTTAATGTTATATTTTAATGCATGATTTTTAATGTGTTGACATATATATATATATATATATATATATATATATATATATATATATATATATATATATATATATATATATATATACATATACACGTAGATTCACTTCATAACACTGAAAACTCAAAACACTGAAAATCAGAAAACTTCATAATAGAAAAGACCAAAACACTGAAACTTCAAAACACTGAAAACTCAAAACACTGAAACTCAAAACACTGAAAACACATATCATGCATATACTGAGTTTAAACAACATAAATCATAGCACTTTCCAAGTGTAAGTAACCCCCCATGTGGGGGGCTGCACCCCCTGCACCACCTGCTACTTAAATATATCAACTCCAAGATTGCACTTCACTACACTAAGTGCAATCTTGGAGTTGATATATGTAAGTAGCATGGGGTGTGGGGGGGTGCAGCCCCCCACATGGGTGGTGCAGGGGTGCTTGCCCCCCTGCTTACACTTGGTGGAAAGTGCTATGATTTATGTTCTTTAAACTCAGTGTATGTATGATATGTGTTTTCAGTTTCAGTGTTTTGAGTTTTCAAGATTTTGAAGTTTCAGTCTTTTGGTTTCAGTGTTTTGAGTTTCAGTGTTTTGAGCTTTCAGTGTTATGAAGTGAATCCATATATATATATATATATATATATATATATATATATATATATATATATATATATATATATATATATATATATATATATATATATATATATATATATATATATATTTCTTTTGCATACAGCATTTCATTTTTTAAGCATTTGTTTTTTACACTGTTTGTTAGAGCATTGAACCTTTTATTATGTTTTAGGGTCATTTCATTTTATTTTGTTTTACATTTTAAAGTTAATGGATTGCAGATTACGTAAACTGATTAATTAATTAATCCGTAAGTGGTTGGGTCGTGTTTATAAAGGGAATGGTTTTACTGTGGTTGTGCATCTGATGAAGTCTTAACTATTTGATGAGAATGTGGTGAGCAAGTTAAGCATTAATTTGGGTTTTGTAATGTGTTTATGGAGTTTGCATTTTGAATAAAGTGTGCCTTCTGGATCCTGGCTTGTCTGGACATCATTGCAAGTGCCTTCTTGTTTGTTTTTTGATTATTTTGATTGGGCACTGATATTCCTCGGACTTTCACTTTTTGGTTTGTTTGAGAGGATGGAAGGACTTCCAGCATTGACAGGTGCTGGAGCAACAGTCCGGATGCTGATTGGTCAGCTCACACAGCTTATTCAAATGGTCACACCAATTATTTGTCTTTCATCTGGTTCTTCTAATTTGACTGCTTCACTTCCTGGTAATCAGGAAGCAGGTGGTGAGCATTTTAACTGTAGATTGCCTAAACAAACTGAGAATAGTGCTTGTTTCAACACACGAGGTGGCTCCCAAAGGGAAAGTGATTTGGACGATTTTCCAAGCATTTTTAACAGCAGCTCTGATCATATTTTTAGTGGAAACAGTGAGAACCAGAATGGGCAAAACACTGAACAAGGCGGACAATCTACTATCAGTAGACAGGATGTACTTTAAATGCTTTAATCTGAAAGACGATTTTGGAACATGGCTAAATAAGAAGTTTGCATTTGGTTTTTCAGAACATAATGTTATTAATGATTCTGGTGACACTTATACCAATAATTTAGATAAGTTATATATTTTTTATTAAAGTACAAAACTATGGACTTGGAAAACGTATATTTAAAGGAGTGTATCAAAATGAATATTAGCCATAAAGGTTTACAGGAATGGAAGTACGCAAATAATGTTATAGAAAGATTCAATTTTCACAAGGAGTTGTTGGAGATTTTTGGTGGAGGTGGTGGTGAGATTATGATATCTAATACTAAACAAAATAAAAGAGATATGTCTGAGTTATTTGGTCACATTGAGCGGATGAATAAATGCATAATAAATGATTTAATGTTTACTGTCAAGGAGGAGAAAAATAAATATTTTGACGTGTGTGAAGGTTGACAGTAAATATGAAAATATTTTTTATAGGAAACAGTGGAAGTTAGATAGGGATATGGGTGACTATGAAAAAGATCAAAGTTATTCCAGACATAAGATGTATAATAACCAGTGGAATTTACAGGCATACCATAGTGAAGTATATGGTTTAAGTAATGAATATTATGATAGGTATGAACCAACAAAGGATGATTTAAATTATTCTAACCAACCCCCAACCTAAACGACCCTTTAGAATAACTTCCTCTCCAAAGGTCAGAGAGGTTATAAAACAAGCAACCTATCCAGTACGAACTGCTGATTGAGAGCCCAGTGTCTGTTATTCTTAAAGTGTATTAGTTCTGGTTTAAGCACTTGGGCTTCAGGCCAGTTACTTTACATTAAGAAGGTTCGTGGTCTGCACTCTTGTGGGAGAAGAGGCTGGACTCTGCCCTTCTGAGCTGGGAATTTCTGGTTAAAGGTTTATAGTGCCTGAATATTTGAACTGTATCTTACTGAAATTGGTAGACCTTGTTTGCTGTAGCATAGACTAGATCCAGGCCTGCTGAATCTAGCTTTGTTTATATGCTTGTTGTTTGTTTGCTTGTTATTTCCCTGGAACGCTGATTGAGAGCCCAGTGTCTGTTATTCTTAAAGTGTATTAGTTCTGGTTTAAGCACTTGGGCTTCAGGCCAGTTACTTTACATTAAGAAGGTTCGTGGTCTGCACTCTTGTGGGAGAAGAGGCTGGACTCTGCCCTTCTGAGCTGGGAATTTCTGGTTAAAGGTTTATAGTGCCTGAATATTTGAACTGTATCTTACTGAAATTGGTAGACCTTGTTTGCTGTAGCATAGACTAGATCCAGGCCTGCTGAATCTAGCTTTGTTTATATGCTTGTTGTTTGTTTGCTTGTTATTTCCCTGGAACGCTAATTCCACCTAATACGCGGCTTCTCAGCACTTCTGTGGATCACTAGTGATATCTGCATTGCTTACTGTACTTATTTCCTTGTTTCACTTGAAAGAAAGTTACTGTTTGTCATTTTTGCATTTAAGTTACCTGTAACACATTACACTTAAGTTACCTGGCACTTGCTCGCTAAAGCAATTATATAAGTCAGCACTAAAAATTAAAAGCACTACACCCTCACTCCTCACTGGCCCTTGTTTTCAATTATTAAGGAATTCCCAATATTATTCTAGCATGTCCAAAGGTCAGTTGTCAATCTCCTCTCCGGTCCAGCTGGTGAATCTGGGAATCTTGAGGCAATGTTACAACTGCCTCATGTACACAGACAACCCCCTCCTCCTCCCAACAAATTCCAACACATGTGAGAGATGCAACCATATAGCCAAACTGGAGGCTAAGCTCTCTCAACTCAGTACTGGCATAATCAGTCAGGAGGAGAAGGAAACCACACTCACTACAATTCCAGTCTCACATAGACCTACCATGACAGCAAACCAAACACATAATCACACAAAAACATACTCGGAGGCTCTAAATAAAGATCTGCCTGAGCAGCAGAGACCTCCAAAGCAGACACCCAAGCAACCGCTACCCCAAAACAAAACACATGCAACACATATCTCACAAAGCCAGTGTGCCGAACAGTCACAGCCCTTAAGACTAAACAACACACCTGATACACTTGTAATAGGTGACTCTATCGTCAGGCACACTGACGTCCCGTCCCGCTCACCAGGCTGAACAAGGAGCGGGTCACGGTGAGCAGCCTGTTGGGTGCTAGGATCTGCCACATAACACAAGCACTCAGGTCACTCCAAGGCAAGTACAAATATGACTCACCAAAAGTTAACTGAGGGTACAACACGTAACTGTAACCAACGCCAAAAACCCACAGAAAAAACCACGATCCACACTGTTTAGTAAATCCAAGAGCCGAGTGTTCTTTAATGCAAACAAACTCCTGTACAATCAATAGTTGAGCGCTTTCATGTAAATAATACACTTCATCAGAACAAGCTTTGTTCTGATGAAGTGTATTATTTACATGAAAGCGCTCAACTATTGATTGTACAGGAGTTTGTTTGTATTAAAGAACACTCGGTTCTTGGATTTACTAAACAGTGTGGATCGTGGTTTTTTCTGTGGGTTTTTGGCGTTGGTTACAGTTACAAATATGACTCAGTCATTGTCCATGCTGGTGTGAATGACCTGAGACGTACCACGCTGGACTACATGAAAAGGGACATAAAGGAGCTCTCTGAGCATGTAGCCCAGGCCGGTATGACCCTGACCTTGAGTAGCATCTTACCCTCACCAAGAATGATGCCACAATATGAAGACAAGGTGATCAATTTCAACAATTGGTTTAAGTACTGGTGTCATTCAAAGGGGATCCAATGCCTGTCAGCTTGGGATGATATGCTCGATAAGCCACGATGCTTCGCTAGGGACGGCTTGCACCTGTCACCCCTGGGCTTTTGGATATTGGCAAAGGCTCTTGCTACCCCTATAGTGCCTTTTTTAAACAAGGCTCAAAAGACAAACCCACCTCCATAGGTATCACAAGGGATAAGAAACTAAGAGTAATGCTACTCAACTCCAGAAGTCTAAACCTCAAGATGCACGCACTCGAAACTCTCCTTAGCATGGAGAACATCGATATCTGTGGAGTAACAGAAACCTGGTTCAGGGCTCCCGAGAGCACCCAGCACTACCAGGTTATACCTCATACCATGCTTTTCGGCACCAAAACTTGGACCGAACCACAAAAGGAGGGGGAGTATCGATATTCATCAAAGATACCCACACCTCCAGGTTGGTGGCAAAGCACGAAGCATCAGAGACTACCATGTGGAACTAACAGTGGGTAAAACTGCCTTCCAGTTTATAGCCTGATACAGACCACCCTCCCAGACCTAGGAACCCCACTCGGCTTTTCTGAGAACACTGGAAAATATGAAGGTCTCTCCAAACACCATTATATTGGGTGACTTCAACTACCCAAACATAGACTGGGAGCATTACTCTAGCTCCAACACCCTAGCCTAAAGGTTCCTTGAATTTATAAACTCAAATGCTATGGAACAACTTGTTACCATTCCCACAAGAGGGGAAAACATACTGGACCAGATCATCACCAACATGGGGACTCTATGCTCCAGACCAGAAGTGTATCCCTCACTGGTAAGATCAGACCATAAACTAATCTTACTGGATATTCACATTCCGACCCCACCCCATGCCCAGAAAACCACAGTGAAAAACTTCTCTAAAGCAAATTTCACACTCCTCAAAACCGAGGTGGAATCCTTCAAAGCCCCCGGGCCTGTGGAAAATACGGCCCAGATCGCAGAATCGTTTATAAATGCATTCTATGAACACCTTCAGGAATGCATGGATCATGCGATCCCAAATAAAACCAAGACCCAATCCACCAAAGGCAGACGTCCTGTCTGGTGGACCCCAGCCATAAACAAACTATACAATAGAAGGAGGAAGCTACTAAATGATAGAGCAAAATCCCAAAAAGGGAAGGCATCACTGATCAGTATTAGCAAAAAACTACGGGCACTCATAAAATTGTCTAAGGCCAGCTTCGAGAGAAAAATTGCACAGGACACTAAGGATAATCACAAGGCTTTCTTTAGTTATGTTAGGAACCTGGGTGGTAATTCCCAGATATGCTCAGAATTAGTCCAAAATGACAAAAAATACACTGAACCCACAGACATTGCCAACATCTTAGCTGACAGGTTCAGCGCAAACTCCCCCCCCCTCCCCACCAAAAGGGCAAATATCTATCCCAGCAGAGTGTTGCCCCCCTGACATCTCAGATGCTCAGGTAAGAGCCGCCCTCTCCAAAGCAAAAAACACAGCATCAATGGGGCCAGATGGTGTCCCGGGCTGCGTCCTACATGAACTCCAAGAAGAGCTAAACCCAAACATAAAACTACTGTTCAATCTCAGCTTTACTACAGGATATGTGCCCAAAGAGTGGTGTACAGCAACAGTGGTCCCTCTCCATAAAGGTGGTGCCTCAACAGATCCTGGAAACTATCGCCCCATAAGCCTGACTAGCTTGGTCTGCAAAGCTATGGAAAGGATCATCATGGACCTCATAAATAAAGATATTGGGGACCTACAGACACTGGATCCTACCCAGTTCGGCTTTGTTAAGGGCAGATCCTGCCTCTTAAACCTGGTTGATTTCTTTTAAACAGTCACCAAGGCCATTGACGAGGGGAAGGTAGTCCACACAGCCTACCTGGACCTCGCAAAAGCCTTCGATACAATACCCCACTCGGGTATTATAGATAAGCTCACCAGCTTAAATATAAACCCCTATGTCACTAGATGGATTGCAAACTGGCTCAAGGACAGAACCCACATGGTTAGAATTGCTGGAGCCATGTCAGACTCCAAACCAGTTACAAGTGGTGTCCCACAAGGCTCAGTCCTGGGACCTCTCTTGTTCGGTATATATTTCTCAGAGGTACAGGCCAACACGGAAGGACTGTGGCTGACCAAGTTCGCAGATGACTGCAAACTGGGTGCCATAGTCGACTCTCCAGCTGACACAAGCATCCTCCAAAAGGACATAGAAACAGACAACTGGTGCCAGAGCCATGGCCTCAAGCTAAATGCCAAAAAGTGTATAGTCATTCCCTTTGGCAAAAACAAAGTGCCCACAAATTACCACATAGGTGGTAATCCATTAAGTACAGAAAAAGTAATTAGGGACCTGGGGACCCAAGTTGATAGCAATCTCTCATTTGACAACCACATGGTCAAAGTGGTTAGAAAAACATTTTATATAGCCCACCTAATCATGAAGGAATTCACATCTAGATCAGGGGAGGTCATCGTGCCTCTTTACTCATCCCTCATCAGGCCCATAATTGAGTACAATGCCCCTTTTGGGATGTACCTTACCAGACACCTGCAGCAACTGGAAAGTCCCCAAAAGTACCTCACCAAGAAGATCAAAGGGCTCAAACAGATGCCATATGCTGCCCGGTTAAAGAAACTCCAGCTCTACTCAGTGGCATACCGCCTGTTCAGAGGCGATCTGTGCCTGACATATAAAGCCATGTCCAACCCGGAATTAATGGACATGCTGCACCTCAGAAAATCCAAATCCCATCGAGCTACGTGCTCGAGAGACTTGAACCTCAGCACTGAAATAAATAAGACATGCTGGAGGGACAGATTCATAACCCAGAGGCTCCCTTCACTCTGGAATAAAATCCCAGTCCAGGTTAGGCAGAGTCCCTCACTGACTCTCTTCAAGAGGAATCTTGATGAGTGGATGGGAGATTGTAGGTTTACCCCAGGTATCACTTCTGTGTCACTGTTAGACAGAGGCACAGTATACTAACCTCGAAAAAGGGCATAGCAAAATAAATTTAAAATGGGTGGCAAAAGCCAAACACATTCTGGCTAGGCTTATAAATGCCCTAGGGCAGATAGCCTAGTATGAGCCTATGAACCTATGAACCTATGACATTAGGAAAAATAAATTCCTGAGGGTTATGAAGCCAGATAAAGGAAAAGGTACAGTGTTTAAGGACAGTGTTATTTATGATTCTAAGACGACAGATATTCTATATGATTCAAATAAATATATTATTGTTTCAAAAAATGAGATTAATATTGGCTACCGAAGAATTTATTTGATTTTAAATGACTTATTATTAAAAGGTTTAATTAATTTGGAGACATATACTTATTTATGCAATGATAAACCAAGGGTTCCCTCTATTATCCATTAGACCCACCTTTGCGGGCTATTGTTTTGGCTGAAGAGTCCATCACTGCCCCTTTGGCTAAATATATTGATTTTAATCTCAAAAAGTTATCAAGGTTTGGTACTGAGATACTAAAACAGTCATGGGATTTTTTAAGGAGTATTAAGAAGGAATTGTACAATGAGACAGGGATTTTCATTACTATTGATGTTGTCAACTTATTCACTTTAATTCCTCATGAGCAAGGGTTACAATTTTATGAAGAAGCCCTATTTTCAAATGGCAGCCTCACACATAATGAATTTCACACTTGTTTGGAACTGATGGGACTAGTGTTAAAAAATAACTTTACATATTTTGAGGGAGAATTTTTCCAACAAACGAGTGGGGTGGCCATGGGAGCTAGTTGTGCTCTGGCTTATGGCAATATGGTTTTATCTGTTTAGGAGGAAAAAGTGATTTTAAATTCTAAGTATAAGGATTGTTGGATTTTGTACAAACGGTTCCTTGTTGACGTTTGTTTGTTTTGGGTGGACACAGAGGAGAAATTCACGGAGTTCTTTACATATATTTCCAATTCTACAGATTTTTTTTTTAATTTACATACCATAAATTATTTAGATGTCACAGTTTGGAAGGAGAATGGGAATTTTAAATCCAAGATTTTTAGAAAGGAGACCTTTTCAAACTCCTATTTGTATTTTACCAGTGCCCATCCTTTTCACCAGAAGAAAAGTATAGTTAATGGGCAGTTTGATAGGGCTAGTCATATGACCTCTGATGATAAAAATTTCTTGGTGGAATTAAATTTGTTACGTTATATGTTTAGAGAGAGAAAGAGGCTACCCTTGCTATTTAATACAGGATATTTGGGAAGAGGTCCTGGAAGGCAGGAAGGACAGGTTTGCCCCATTATTAGGTTTGGACTTAGTCACTAACAGGGTCTTAACAGCCTGTCGGACAAAAAGAATGGTGACGATGAAGATTTTGAGAGTGCCTTTATCACTGATTTTAGGAACACCATTCAGGATGAATGGACAAAGTTTGACAGGTTATCAGACTTGAAAGGTATTTTCGATAAACCTTTTAAATGTATTTTTAGAAAAGGCCCTAGTATAAAAGATTTGGTGAAACATAATTTAATGGGTACTACAGAGAACAAAAGGACAAAGGTGGGTACCTACAAATGTGTATTTTGTCTGCAGTGCCCATTTATTATGGATTCTGATGCTGTATACGTTGAGAGCAGGGATAGATATATTCAGGCCACATCTTATTAGTTTTGCGATACTAGTGGTTCATAGGTTAATAGGTGTGTACTAGGCTAATGACCCTGGGGCCTTTACAAGCCTAGCCATAGGATTACCCTGGCATAGTGCCACCCGACCTAAGTTCCCAGTGCCTCTGTCGAGTAGAGCCACTGGAGTTATACCTGTGGTGAATTTTCTGTTTCCCATCCACTCATCAAGATTTCTGTTGAAGAGGGTCAGTGAGGTGCTTTCTTGACATGTATGGGAAGTCTATTCCATAGCATGGGCAGTCTCTGGGTTATGAACCTGTCCCTCCAGCATGTTCTGTTAATTGTGGTAATGAGGTTGAGTTCTCTGGAGCATGTGGTGTGGAGGAATTGAGATTTCTTTAGATGTAGCATTTCTAACAGAGCTGGGACAGACATGACTTTGTAAGTCAAGCAGAGATTGCCTTTAAGTAGGTGATATGAGACAGAGAATAGTTGGAGTTTTTTTGAGTCTGTCCATATAGCACAAGTATTTAAGGCCTAGGATCCTCTTGTGAGGCACTTTTGCAGCCTCTCCAGTTGTTGAAGGTGTCTAGTGAGGTACATGCCAAATGGGACATTGTACTCGATGACTGACCTAATGAGGGAAGAGTAGAGGGAGACAATGACCTCTTTCTTCCTGGATGCAAAACCCTTAATAATGAGATGTGCCACATAAAAGGACTTTCTGTCCACAGTGGCAATGTGGTAATAAAAAAGAGAGGTTGTTGTCAACCTGTGTTACCAGATCTCCTATAACACCTTCTGTGTTCAGTGGACTACCATCAATGTGGAAATTCATGGGAACCGGGTTTTTCCCAAAGGGGATGACAACACATTTTTTTGGCCTTGAGCTTAAGGCCGTGGTTCTGACACCAGTTGCTGGTCTCAGTGAGACCATTCTGTAGGATGTCAACATCACTTGGGGGTTAATAATAGCTCCCAACTTGCAATCATCTGTAAACTGTGTCAGCCAGACACAAGCTAACAAAAATAAATAAATAAATAAAACTATCGTACTATGAAACTCTAAATGTTCACTGTGTGGCGACTTGAGAGTACAAACACCTTCTTTACTGACCAATGTTTACAGGCTACAGGAGTTCAATATCCACCCCACTGAATCCCAATATGTGATGTGGTGATCCCACCACTGCCAACCAAATGTGATGTGGATATGCCACCACTGCCCACCAAATGTGATGACCTTCCACTGGACCAGTAATCAAGGAGCCTCAATCCTCAACACTGGCAACAGTATAGGATGTTCACTGGGAGGATAACAAGTACACACACAGTACTTCCAGATGCAGCTCTCTGCATCAGGTGAAATTTCCCTTAAGAGAACACAGAGACCACAGTCAGTCCAGGGCTGGTTTCCCTCTCTCTTTCTCCAGATTTCCAATAATGCTCCTCACTGGCACAGCTATAGAGTTGAGATCTCAGCTGAATGACCAAGCCAAGACCTCCAGCACCTTCTCTGTCCAGCCAGCACTATGCGTCCCTGCCCAAGTACCTGATACACACACTCTTTGAGGTTTGATTTACATACACATACACACACACACACACACACACACACACACACACACACACACACACACACACACACACACACACACACACACACACACACACACACACACACACACACACACACACACACACACACCTGGGAAAAGCTGGCATAGGTTTACTAGCTGCACTCTTCTGCCCAGACTATAAGGTAGTTACCATTGCCACCAGTCAACTCCTTATCAGCTACTTTAAAGCTCTTAACAAAGGGTGAATAGTCTTACTATGTAATATTAATATTAGCATAAATTGAAATTTGACCAAGTGCAAGGCTATTAGGAGTGGCCCACACAGTGTCACCAAATAAATAAGCAGGTACTCTCAAAACTTAATTATCTCTACACAAATCACCCATAATGAAATGTTTAAATATATTTAATAATAAATAATAAAAGAACAAGGCAATACTAAATATATAGTCACAGTGACATCAGAGTTCAAAACCACAGGAAATATTTAAAACTACATTGCAGGACAGTCTCAAATAAATAAAGAAAAATATCTAAACTAAGCTTCACTATATTCCTAATTGTATCTAAGAGAACTGTACAGTTCCCTAGAACTTATTATTAGAGCAAGGCAGATGTTGTGGTGAATGGTTCTTGTCAGGTCAAAGACCAAATACAGAATGCTCTGTCTCACTAAGAGACTTCTCGAAATAATATCTTAAAACATTACTGCTGGGGTGGCTTGCGGGATGACATCACTTCTTGTCATCTGACTTCTACTAGTTCCCAGGCCAAAACAACAATTGATGAAGCTGGCAGCATTTAAAAATATACAGACAAGGGTTTCTCCTCAGATCTCTGGCAGATGCTGGAAGTCATAAAACAATTGCATTCCTTCATGCTTTCAAGACTAGTAATTAGTTCACCCTAAAGACAATACAGAAAGTTTCCTAGTACAGACATTGTGTCTCTTGCTGCATTGAAAACTGAAACATACCATCTTTTATGGCCTAGCCATAAAGCAATTTAATTTCAGTTATTTTTCTGAAATTTGCTAGATTGTAGTTAACCTCCTGTATTCCAGTTTCTACTGTTAAAATATATACATTTAAAATGTTACAATAGTGTATGTACATTTCTGTTCTCTTCCAGTAGGGCACACTGCGGTTACATTTCAAACAGCACTTTGTAAATACCTTTCAACACACACGTCTGTACAAGTAGTTTGATATACACATGACATACAGTTCTAATACATCTGTAACACAAGCATCTTATATAAATCATCTCGATATTCGCCAATGACATATAGTTATTTACAAAATTCCAGCTAGCTGTGCTGGCAGTATCTCTTTTAGTCATATATTTTTATGGGCATTCTGAACCAAATCAAAGATAACAGTGAAAATATTTCACTTTACTCATTGTAACCATAAAGACAATAACACTTGTAATACTGTAAAGCTGCCAAACTGAAACAACCAGCAGTGAAATTGGCCTTTGCCAAAAAGCTAGTAAAAACCAATTGGGAAAGAGCTCATTAGTGGCACTCACAGTGAAACATGCAAGATAAATTTATTAAATGAATCAATTTTAATACTTTTGGCAGCATTTGGAATTATAGTGAGCGCAGAAATAACCAACAACTTAAGAAACATAGCATACCGTATGATGTACTACATAAGGCTAGGGTTCAGTAAATCACAAAAATTAAAAACATTACATTCACTGTAATAATGAAAATAAAATATCATAACCATGGGAAGTTGGAGCGTGTAAAATAAGCATGTCACAGTAAAATGCAGTCCCAAAGAAAACAAAAGTTTTCAAGGCATGAATATGTTTCAGGAGGAAATGGAATTGCCAGTGTTTTCAATTTCAAATGATAAAAGAGAAAAATGTATGCCCTTTTCTGATAAATGATAAAAAAGTAATAGATATAGAGACTAATACAGCAGCAGAAGTATTGATTATTTCTGACAAATGTGTTTTTAGTGTCCCAAGAAAGTATAACAAACTTCAGCAGATAATCTGAAACATATACTGCAGAGAGTTTGTCAGCACTGGATCAGATTATGACTACAGGGTTCTGTGAAAAGCAAAAAGAGGATTTGCCATTAACCATGGTGAAGAGACATCAGAAGATCCTACTTTGGGAGGAAATAGCTGTAAAGGCTTCTGCTAAAGTTAAAATATATAAACATTTCTGTATCAAAATACCTTGCTGAATTAAAGTGATGGAGCCCTGACTACAGCTCAGATGACCCAGGTTCAACTAGCAGTCTGTATCTTAGGTGGCACAGGCTGGGCGGACAAGTATGCCTGTTCTATGGGAGGTGACAGGTCCTAGCCAGTACAGGTAGCCTGCTCCCTAACACAGGCACCCTGCTTCCCATTGCAATATCTGCTGGATGGCAATAACAGATTCTTTTAGGTAGGGGGCAATACCAGAATAATGTAGGCATGGCCAACCAAGCCAGTGATCATTGCCCTTATGAGATACATAGAAATGAGCATGATGCAACCTGACAGAGGGGCAAAGGTGAGCTCTAGGGTGATGTAGAATCTGTCATCATCACCTTGAGGAGACGTTATGTCAGTCATATAAAAAGTTATCATTGCAGGTATTTATTTATTTATTTATTATTTATTTTACATTTGTTGACCGGGCTAGTCTAACTGGATACATGTCCATTTTCAGTAGAGGCCCGGGGAGAAAAGCTCCAGACAAACATTAAAAAAACATTAAAAGATTAATAGAGGATTTACAGAAACAAATATAAACAGTAGTAATTGTAACATAAAAACAGTGAAACCAAATAAAAATATAGAAAAAATTGATTAAAAATGCTTTTTTTTTTTTTTTTTTTAACAGAGGATGAACTACGCTTAGTAAATGTAGCATAATGAAAATCGTTTAAGGGTAGTCTATTAAAAAAGGTATAATATACTTGTAAACATTGCAATTATATGCAAACCTTAGTATAAAGGAGCATTATAGGAAGGTTGAAGTGGAAGTAGGTTGAAGAAAGAAAAAGTTAGAGAGCAAAAAAAGGAGAGCGGTTATATACATAAGAGGGGTAAAAGGGTGAAAGTGGACCCAAGGAAGTAGGAAGATAGAAGTGAAAGAGGAAGCAATTTAGTCAGGGTTTGTGCAGGGGCACAACCAGTGTGATTTTAGGTGAAGTTTGAGTCTTAGTTTAAAGAGAGAAAGAGATGGTAGTAGAGTTAGGTCTGTAGGTAGAAGGTTCCAATGTTTGCCAACAGTGTTTGAAAAAATGCTATCACCTGGCAAGTTATTAGACTTTGTAGTACACACAAGTAATCTACTTGAGGAGCGTAGTGAAGTTAGATTAGTATATGGGGTGATAAGGTTAGCAAGAATAGGAGTATTTTTAGGTTGATAAAAGATTTTGTGAGCAATGATGAGTTGGGAAAATGTTAGCAAGCTAGGTAATTCAAGCCAGTTGAGCTGCTTAAGATTAAGACAATGACAATGATAAGGTAATCCTGAGAAGAGCAAGAAACACCCCTCTCAACTAGGGGATCTGAGAGAAAATCTCCATCCCTAGGCCACCCTCCCAAAGGAATGGTTGAGTTTGCATCTGACTGGGGAGGACTTGATGGTTGCAAAAAAAGAGGCGGAAGAGGGACATAGAAAATATAAGTGCATCAAAATATGTTGACTGAGTTTAAATCTTTAAAGGAGAGCTGGAAATGCATGCTGAAGTGTTTTGAGGGGAACAATGAATGATGTGAAAGCTACCATTTCAGTAATTCCAGACATTTTCCAAAATTTTTAAAAGTCAGACCCTGCCATATAAGATAAAAAAATGAGCTGATAAAGAGTTTGGACAGCTTAAAATGGAACATTTTAGCAGTTCTATGTGGCATAAAGAATGGGGTGTACTTACTGTGTCAGTAGTAAAGAAATGCAATTCAGTTCATTGGTGTGATGATTACAAGTTGATTTAGAATCAACCTGATAGTATGGAAATATATCCATTACCCGTCTGCAAAAAATATTTGATATGCTGGGTGCTGAAAGTGACCTCTGAAAAACTGATTTAGTGTTTGTTTATCAAAAGGTATTGGTTGATGGTAATTCTAAGAAATAACTATAAACACACAAACACACACACACACACACACACACACACACACACACACACACACACACACACACACACACACACACACACACACACACACACACACACACCAAGGCCCATTTGTATCAGAATATGTTCTTTGCCTTCTGTCAAAAGATTTGCATTTATTTATTTATTTGTTTATTGTTGGCCAGGTTAGTCCCACTAGGTCAGTGACCTCTTTTCAGGGGAGACCCAAGGTGGCATTTATACTACCAAGGGAAATTTAGTCAGGGCATCAGGGAACTTCCCCTACTTTTGGTAGTCTGGGGAAGGATTTGTGTGTTACACATCCTGACTTCCTGTTTCCTGTCCAGGCATGGAGGCAGCCAGGAGGAACAGTATGAAAATATGGTTGATTCAGCTTTGGCTGAAAATGAAGTGAAGGTTGATGAAAATGTAGCTGAAGTGGCAGAATCGCTACCAGAAGTTTTTTTCTGATTCTGTGGGTGCAGAAAAAAACAGTGATATTGGAAGAAAAGGAGATTGTAGTTGTAACAGACATGGATTCAGAGGAATTTTTTCAGAGGAGATTGTTTGAAGGCGAGATAGTTACCTCTGAAAAATGCATAATTACAACCTTCCAATCAGGAGGGTTCCGGGATGATTATTGGGAAGAAATGGTAAACCAAATTGAACCAGAAAGTGAAGCAGTAGTTTCCTAGAGTGACATCATGGAGAAAATAGATGAAGATAAAGGAGAAGAACAGACTAACAGAAAAAGTTCAAGAGACAAAAACGTATGCACAAACTGTTGGAGAAGGAGCAAAGAAGAAATAAAAGAAACAAAAAGAAGTATACAGTATGTGTGAGCTGTAAAAAAAAAGAAAGTTTGGACAGGTATAAGGTTTAGGACTCTGTCATAGCACCTCTGGCTGTCAAAGAAAAAGTGGTAAGATCATTTATTTTAATTAATAAAGAGTCTTCTTGTGACTTGCTATTTGAGACTGGGCAGGCCATAGAAAATGTTTTGGGTGCATATGAACAAAAGAAAAATATTTATCCATGGCAGAATATGTGGTGCAAGCATTTGACAGACAAACAAAAAAAATGAATAATGATCGAGTTTAGAACTGAAGTCAAAGCAAAAGAATGGAAAGAACATTTGTTAACTATTTGTAAAGAAGTAATTGGCACGCAAAATATATGATGAAAGAGGACTATAGACTGGAGGATGGGAGTGTAGAGTACTGAAAATGGAAAATGATGATGTTATGCATGTACCTAGTATTGTTAATGCTCATGGTAATAGAGGTTTTGTGAAATATAGCGGTCATCCAAAGACTTGTTATTTTTGTGGAAAAATGATCATTTAATCAATGAATATGATAAAACAGATGTTATTTATGTGGTAAAATAGGGCATAATGCAAAAAATGTGATTTAAAATGCAAAAAAATGTGGAAATACTGGTCATCAGTGGCTATAATGTGAAACAAATGTGAAGAAAATGAAAATGAAGTTATACATGCAAAATTGAAAAATGTGTTGTACAAGAAAATGTACAAAAAGATGTGACTGATAAAGAGTTTATACATGAGGTTAAAGAGAGTAAATAATTTGATAGGGAAAAGAGTTAAAGAAAGGAAAAGAAAATTCAAAAATAATGCTTAGAGAAAATAAAGGAAAGGGGTAAACATTTTATTAAACTAACTGTTCTTAAAAGCTGAAAATATTAGTGTGAATAGTGTGAAAAATATTAGGAAAATACAAATATTACAATGGTGTGCTGCAGTAGATGCACATATTATTGTTTCAGAAGATATCAGATTATTAACAGAGGAAGAAAGAACACAAACTGAAAAACTTTGGAATGGTGTGGTAGTTTGGAACATGGGGAAAAAATGTGCTTGAGTACATGTATATTATGTCAAGAAAGCATTGAAAAATTAGATGTAACCATTGTGGAACTAGGATGAATTATGGTAATAGACTTGAGATGGAAAATAGGTGTATAGAATTATAGCTTTATATGTATATGTAACAAAAAAAGAGGGAGAAAGGATGTTTAAAAATATTCTTGAATATGTTTGTCTAAATATGGACATTATGGTGGTGGGTGATTTTAATTGCAATTTAAGAAAAAATAAGAGCAATTGTGATGTTAAAATGGTTAAAGAAATTATGAGAAGTGGAAAGTTAAGTATATGGGAGAATCCACTGGACCTACAAAAAGAATGAAATTAGGATGGAAATTGATTATTTTTAATATCTGATAGTTTAAAAGTTATAAAAAAGGAATTAAGTATGCTGGATTTTCAGATCATGTGGCTAAATGGGTTAAAGTACAGGAAAGTGAAGAATATATAAGAATAGGAAAAGAAATAAAGAGAATTAATGAAAAGGAATTAGATTTAGAAGAAAAAAAGAACTTATGGAATTATGGAAACTCATATGAACATGAGATAATTGTATGAGAATTGGACTGTTTGGTGGCTTAATTTTAAAAAACAAATATAAAAATTGTTTTTAAAATGCATACAGAAGAAAAGAAAAAGAGAGCTATAAGATATTAAGTCAAGAAACATTCAGAGACTTATTAGAGAAGAAAAATTAATTTTCATAAAAAGAAAGAGAAATATATAAAATTAATCAAATTAAAATTAACAACTTGTTATATAAACAAAATATTGTTTACAGGGAAAGAAAGAAGAGGTAGCACAATATTTGAGTAAAATAATAAAAGAAGGCAAAATAAGAAAATTAAATAAGAAAATTAATTAAGACAGCAAGAATGAATTTATGAAATAATTAAAGAATATGTATAATCATTTACTAAAAGAAGAAACAGAACAAATTTATAAAGGTGAAACATTAAATAACAAAATGAGTATTTAGAACAAAAATAACTATGAAAGAATTTAATGAAATTCTAAAAGATATTAACATGAACTATGCAACAAGACTGGGACAGAATTGAATATGGTGTGTTTAAAGAAATGAAGGCGTGACAAAAAATATTTTTTGTAGAAGTTGTGAATGAATGGTTAGAAACTGGAATTAAAGAGAAAGAGCTATGTACATGGGTTATAAAATTTAATATTTAAAAAGGAAATAAAGAGGAGATAAAATCTTGGAGACCTATAACACTGAATAATACAGATTATAATTTTTTATGAGAATAATACCAAACAGGTTACAAAAATGGATAGAATATATGACCAAAATGTATTTGGAAGAAAAGGAATAGGAAGGCAAGAAGTATTATGGATAAAAAGAGAAATAATTGATAATATCATAAATAAAAATGTAAAAGTAAAGGTTATGATAGGGATATAAGTAAAGCCTATGATAATATTCAATATAAATCATCACTGAGGGATTTTGCAGCCATATAATGTAAGCAAAAAATATTACAAGTAATAAAATCTGTTTATGAAAGGAACACTATGTGAAACTAAATGTAAGTGGATGGATTGGGGAAGAAATTAAAATAGAATGTGGAATAAAGCAGTGTTGTCCAGCTAGTAGTGTAATTTTTTCATTAGTTATGAATGCAATAGTGAAGGAAATTAATGTCAAGTAGCAGTGGATACAAAATGATGAAGAAAGTACAATTGCTAACAATGTATAAATATGCAGATGATATTGTACTAATTGTTAAAAATAAAGTATGGCTGGAAGAAGTAAATGAAAAATTAAGTATAAATTAAATAAAAAATTGGTTTCAGTATAAATAAAAAGAAAAGTAAAGGATTGGGTTTTGAATGTATGACAGGAGGTATTGAGTTCAATGAAAAATATATAGATATATCAGGAATAATATGTTGAAGGAATGAATACAGACAACAGCAATGGGATAATGTACTCAAAGAAGTAAAGGATATGACTAATTTTTGGAAATCATATATAGTTTCATATAGAAAAAGCACAGTTGTTGAACACCATGGGAATAGGAAAAATTGCATATGTTGCTCACATCTATATGATTCCTATTATGTATGAAAAGGAAATAATGGTCATTATATTTTCTTTCATGTGGGGCACTAGACTGAATCCAGTCATGAGTGGGATTCTATATATATGGAAGAAGAGCAAGGAGGCTTGGATTTAATAAACCTAATAGTACATGCAGCATCTTTAATTTTATATAAGGTATTAAAAGGAATTATGAAGGAAAATAAAAACTTGATAGAAATGATACTATATTTTAAATACAAAAAATTCTGGGAAGGAATGGAAGTTAAAAAAAAAGTAAAAACATTGTGAATAAAAACATGAAAGAGTACCAAAACAAATTTGTGTTATGGAAAATAAAAAAGAATATATGTGAAAAAAAATAGAAAGGAACAGTACTTAAATATTATGAAAGCATTTTATTGCATTGATCCATGGAAAGATTTAGAAATAAATAAGAAAAAAGCCATAATGATGAGATATAATAACTATAAAAAGATGAAAGAATGTAATGATTTTTTTATGGAGCTTGTCTATTAGAAAACTGCCAGTTAAGGCAAATATGCCATACAAGAAAAAGTAAGACTGAATATTTAATAAATGTGGAGAGTTTGTGTTTTTCAACTGTGAAAGAGTTAATGATTTGTAAAAAAAAATATGTAAACATAATAAGGTGGAAAGTCTGTTAAAATTTGAGAAAATAAATATGACTATAAGAGAATTTGGTTGTTATGCTGCACAAAAACAGGAAGAAGCAAAGAAAATGGACTGAGTAATACTTTATCCCCGGGATTCATGAAGCTCGGCGCAAGGCCGGCGTAAGGCCTGCGCCGGCGGTGCATGGAATATCCGGCGCAGTAGCGCCATATACATATTAATGAGAGTGCACCGGAATCACAGACATGCGCGGCGTAGTGTGCGAGCGAGCCCAGGTAGGATGCGTCTGGAGGCATGTCTAAGCCGGCATGAGGTGAGCAACTTAATGTGCTGACAGCCACGGTCCGCCCACAATAGTAATGGCAGCAGCCAGGTCCTGTGCAGAATGAAACGCACGTACAGTATGCAACATAGTCCCCGTCCCAAATTAACGGAGAAGCAAATAGAAGCCACGAAGGCATAAGTGTACCTGTCCAAGGAGCAAAGGATACGCATAAGACCGCGTTCGTCCCGCAATGCACTGTCAGTGTTTACACTCAGAGAAGGTGTACAGCCGCATGTCAGCGCGCCGCACCGACATAGGAGCAGCGACTAAGGTCACCACCTGTCCCACTTTGGTTGGGGCAGTCTCTCCATGGACAGTTGTGTCCCGAACAACGATAGAAATGGCTGATGTGCTACGATTGTAGGACACAATGATATCCCGTATTTAATGTAATGGTAGCATGAATTGGTTATTTCTGTAACAGAAATACCTAAATGACACAATAAACAGAATAAGCAAGGAAATTGCCACAATAATAAGCATATTATTTAGGCAAACAAGTGAATTTCTATGCGATATAGTGACCGTTTGTATGTGTCGGCCTGTAAAGTCAGATGTGAGTCCCGGAAATATCCCAGATCGGAAAATGGAAAAGGTGGAAACCCCAGTAGCGACATGGGCATGGTCACCAGGGTTACCTGCTGTCCCAATGTGCCATGGACAGTCCCTGATTGGACAGTCGTGTCCCTGCAACAATCGTAAAAATGGAAAATGACCTCCGATCCCCTGCCACGCAAATTGCCGCAATATACATGTAAATAGTAGCATAAAACATATACATTACGATATGGAACACAGACATGGCATAAGAAAATAAATAAGGAACCCAAACGCTTACAGAATAAGCTCATAGTATGGCAAACAAGTGAAGTTCTGTCAACTGCACTAGCCCTGGGTATGTGTAGTCCTGCAAATACCGAAGTGTCCACATAACATGCCCCACTATGGGCAGTGGAAAAGGTGCCAACCATAATGGTCACAAGCAGTAGTGACAGTACATAGCCGGGTAGCTGTGCTGACATAACAACAGTAAGGAAGCAAGATACCTCAAACACAGGCAAACATGTGCATAGCAACATATCCCAGACCCAGCAACGTCTCTGTTGCATACACTGGATGGTGTATGATGAAGTGTAATATCCAGAAGCAGAACCCATGCATTCGGATGTACTACACAATAGCCTCATTGTACATGTCAGTCACACCCATGTATACCCCTGCACCCAAACCTGCCAGCATCCGTGTGCAGCTATACAACCACACACAATGTGCATACCTGAACTGTGGTAAGAAGTTTGTGTTAGGCAATGCCACGCGGGCAAATACGTACCCCACATGTCACCAACCCACCGCAGGTACAGATATGTAAATGGCTGCATGTGAATGTGTCAGCAGAATGTGTACATCCGGCATGTAGTATGTACCCGTCCAAACCATCTAGGTTTGCATACGACACGGTGCACATAAGTGTACACATGTGGACAAGTCGGGTCGTTGGACCACCGCATCGATGATTATCTTTGCAGTGAAGTCGATCACATATAGCGGAACAGGTGCCTACCACACAGGACGTCCTAACAGGGTGCTACAGGCAAAGAAGGGGAAACTGGGACATCACATGTGGAGATTAGCGTGGCTGGACGGACAAATACACACGGTCAAGGTAAAGGACGGAACAACATGCATATGGCTGGATGGATGTTGTTCGTCAAATATATAGAAACACATATGAAGTTCCAGTTTACACTCGAAATACTATATAATGTATTGAATTGTACCGTACAATATGGCAGTAGAACTAAGCCTGCATGTAATTGGTGAAGCTAAGCTGTACTGTGATGGAATTCTGAACCTGGCAGTAAGCAGGACAGCAGGCTCATGTCTGTCATCATTAATTATTTGCTGGGTTACAGAACAATAAATGTATGTACATGCATAACAGCACTCCTTCCCCAGAGGAGGATGGCCTTGTGAGCTCAATCGAAGATAGCAGTACAACTCCTACCAGAGAGACAAAGCAACGTATTAAGAAATTAACTGTCCACTGTATCGTAACAGTCTAGGGTCGCTGAAACAGCTACAATCACAAAAGGATACTGTAATGTACAAGGTGCCTTGCAAGGCTGTGTTATTCCCATGAGAAAACAATTTAAAAGCACGACCCCAGCACCCACGTATGTATAGACTATTGCGGACCATAGTGATGGAAATGCCCTGTGACCGACCACGTCAGTAAGGTGGGCAAAAGCTGATTGTAAACACTATATAAAGAAACTGCTTACTGTATAGAGTCAGACAAAACTCTCATACTTGGACTGTATATTATTTAGCCTGCCTGTGTACACTACTAAAACGTTCGAACCCGAGCCTCCTGTGTTATCGGCTGTCACTTAGAAAAGCCTACTGATAACTACAGTCTGGTTGTAACAACTTATTTCACATTGTGATCCTTGTAATCCCGAATTCCCTTGGTAAGCTACAGGTCAGAGTGCATGGCTGGTTAGACATGTACGCTGGAGAATATGCATAAATGGTTCTTCTTGAATGAAAAGACCTCCGACTGAATTGTTGTGTGTAAAGAGGCTGTTTACTGTCTGATCTGTGGCTGAAAAGCGGAAAACTGGATCCCAAGAAGAAAACGTGCAGCCTTAAACAGGAGGCCCAGGTAAGGAGTGTCTGCCTTTTTGTGTCTATTGTAGATCAGGGACCAGACTACATTGTGTTTCTGTTAACAGTAGTGATATCGCGTCGAAGACCTACCCACATACTGTTAAATCTGAACATAGGTCAGGGGAACACACAGCAGAGTAAATAGTGATTGTAGACACTACAGTGGATACAGGGAAGGAGACACACGTGTTATGACAGAAGGGTACGTAGCAGTCGTGTAGAGGATATGGGAGATTATCGAAGCAACAGATCATGTGATCCGCGTTTGACGGGTGACGTGAAGAATATGCAATCGCAGAGAGCACATAATTGTGAGTTACGCAGCAAAATGGGGTAATAAATATGACATTGATGGTATATTAGGCAACATATCGTTACTGAAACATTGTAATCCCTGAAAATTTGATGCATATGTTCCAAGGTAAACACCTGTTCCACCCTGAGAGGGATATGCCCTCTCTGGCCAGCCGTGTCCTGTAAATAAACCGAACAAATGTCAAATGTCCTGATATCTCAGGACAAACATTTCCCAGATATATATCAAGATGGTAGCGTAAAACAGTAAATTTGTATGTGGAACAGCAAAATATAATAATAAACAGAATAAGCAACTGAAATGCTACAACAATTGGTCGCTCTCCTGGCAAAACGTGAATACCTGTCCTATGTACTGGCTGTGGGTATGCATTTTCCAGGCAAATTACACGTTCCGAACACTAATGTCCCACATTGTGCATTGTAAAAGGTGGCAGCCCTAAGATGTGCAGGCGACAAAACAGCGACAATTGGGTATCCGTCATGCACATCGGTGGACTGAGGTAGTGTACCGAAGGGAATAGAACACTACAAATGGCTAAGCATCATACGTACACAGAGAAGATCATAATACAGTAGTACCGACCACCCCCCCCCCCACAACACCCTACCACCTCAGATACCACATGCAGGATATTAAGCGGGAGGGCAGGCTAGTCCCCACACCTTATCCTGTGGCAACAGAGGTAGCACAACGAACAAATGTAATAGAAGCTATTGAAACCACATCCTGAACACGTAACATACCTAGGGACACCCGAGTAAGAACACAGTACTAAAACAGAGTGAGGATATCTGTCAATTAATTGAAGTACCGAACCATCATGCAGGACAGGAAGGCCAGGACCCAACCCCTGTAGCGTATAGACCGTGGACACCAGAAGATATCTGCAAAGTCAGAGAGGAATTCCATCCACAAAGTAACCGCTATTCACCATGCAATACCTCTGTATCTCCTGATCGGAAACCAAAAGGGGAATGGCGGATGGTACAGTATGTATAAGCTGTAAATAATGTAAGAATACTTAGGGTAGCGTTGGTGCCAGACCCACACACTATATTCAATGCTATGAACATGCCACAGAAGTATCTTACCGTGGTACATATAAGCTATGCTTACTTTGCAATACCTATACATCCACATAGTTCGTATTGCTTTGCTTGTACAGTCAGGGTGACAGATACAGCCATACCCGGCTATCGCGGACATACTGTGAAAGTACAACCATATTCTCACAGGGGTTGGCTAGCTACATTAGGGTGTCAACTCCACCCGGGGCCAGTCAAGCTCCACTTTAATTGGATGATATTCTGCTTGCGGCCCCTACCCAGCAGCAATGTATGGAAGATACAATAGCATTATTGAGATAATCAGCAGAACAGGGACATAAAGTAAGCAAGCATAAATTGCAACTACAGAGAATACAGGTCAATTACCTGGCATATCTGGTATCCAAGTAGGGTAGAACATCACATGACGATAGGAAGGTAGCAATATAATAAGCACCCAAGCCAACTAACAAGAAGGGAATGATGTCGTGTCTGGGCCGACTAACACATGTTAAATCTGGATACCAAACAATGCTGTGGAATCCGCTGTATTGTTTGCCTTAACCTTTAATACACCTATGGCAGCACAACACATAGTACACCGGATTACAGTAGCAGAAACAGCGTTATGCAGACTAGAACAATTGATAGCCTTAACAGCTGTAGTAGGTCTCGTGAATAATCATAACACATGTTGTCAGACCGTAGATTGTAAGCGGAGATATATGACGTCAGTCTTGATGCAACAGCAGGAAAGTAAGCAACGCTAAATAGATGACTACTCATTGCAGTTGGACACTGTGGCATGGTCAGTGCCACATTGTGTACAGGCAGTTGTTGTAGCACCCATGGCAGTACAGGCCCCGGCCGTAATGTTACTAGACCACCCTCTCACTGTGAGAATGTGTCATGCAGTTGCCATCAATCTGCTGCAAGAGAAGATAGAATTCCTGACTCGTGCTACACATTTGTCATGTCTGACCATACCACTGAGTCAACCTCACATGGTGATTGAACGTTGTACAACATGAAACCTATCAACGTCACGCCTGACACCTGTGTATGGCACATCACACAGTAGCCTATACGAAATGGATTAAATAACTACACACAGACATGATAACACTGATATACCCTTAGATGATGCAGAGGTGACAGTTAATGTGTACGGATCATGTAGACAGAGTCCTACAGGAACGAATGAAGTAGTTTATGCAGTAGTTATTGATAATGACATTGTAGACGGCCAAACCCTGCAGCATAACGTGTCTGCTCAAGCAGCAGAATAGATAGCTTTAACACGTGCTTGTACTGTAGCGAAAAACTGATGTGTGGACATATCTCCCGATAGTCATTCTGTTGTCTGTGCAGTGCATGTTTATGAGCAGCAGTGGAAGAATAGGGAATGATAACATCCACCGGTAAACCGATTAATCATGCGATACGAACCTGAATGCATTAGACTACATGCAGTTACCCACTGAAGTAGGTAATTGTAAATGTGCAGGGCATAGAAAGCAACAGGATAACAGTAGGAAAGTTGAGGCATGAGCTCATGCACCTGCAAAACAAGCAGCGTTACAGTTGGAAAGTGTCTGTGTGAATGAGGAATGACAAACCTCAGACTGTTTAGATGTAGAAACTGTACAAACAATGCAAACAGCAACTACGAAAGCAGAAAAGCCGACGTGGTTATGACGAGGAGCAATCCTTGAACACGGACTGCACATATCCACAGTGAGAAAGCCAATATTAACGTCTAATATATTCAGATATGCGGCTTTGTGGAGCCATGGGTACAGACATGTCTCAACAGGGGGGATGGTACATTTGGTTAACAGAATACCCCTAACATACAGAATTACGAACCACATACAAACCTCATGAGCAGCGTGTCACGTTTGCCATAGATATCATGCACAGGGAGTATTTAAACCGAAGGGAGTGAGTTTACCTACACCACCGTAACCGTTCCGTGCTATTTGTATGGAATTCATACATCTGCATAAATGTGAAGGGAACAAAGACTGTTTAGCGATTACACATATAGATAATCAAAATGGGTAGAAGCATTCCCAACCAGTAATCAGGATGCAGCAGCAGTGGCAAAGGTGCCAGTAAAATTAAGTATCCCTAGATCTGGCATGCTGTAAAGAAGCTACAGTGACAATAGAACACATGTAGTTAACCAGACAATCACGCTACCTGGGGGATTACTTCCTATTACCATGAATGTCAATTGCATGTACAACCCACACTCAGCACGACTGCTGCCGCCGCAGAATGGGATCCCGAGAAATAAGTAGAGGAGTTTGGTGGGTGACATCCAGACGAGTTACATGAGCTGTCTACCTCTAGCATTGCTGAGCATGACAACAGTTCCAAATGTAAAGTGCTGCACCCACTTCGAAGTAGTATGTGGAATGGCATATCATGTGCCAGAGTGGAAAGCTGTCATGCCTGCAGAGCCGGAGGTCGATGACTCAGTAGTAGGTGACATGAGAGGATTGTTAACTAGTAACACTGTTCCTCAGTTAAAGTCTGTTACAGATAAGAGCAAACGAAGACGGAAGCATAGCTGACACCAGTATCCTGTGTGTATGTCACTGTTATCCAAAGAACATTATTGCCAAGTGGACAGTGCGAATGTCTGTACCGGGTACTGTTGGCAACGCTCACCGCAGTAAAGTTTGCAGAGAGGTCGTCCTGGGTCCACCTCACATTTCCCAAACTGGTAAAGGATATCAAGTCTGATTGACATCTTGTAGCTGATATACCAAAGAGCCCGAATCACCCGGCGAAGACTGTATAACAATACAAAGCAACCCCAAAGACATTTATGTTTGCTGTCCTAATGATTATACACCTATTAACCATGTTTGTGTTTACGTTACAATTTCCGGGACCTCACCTGCATATAACTACACGGATACAAATACTGATACGTGATGAACTGGCCACAGAGTGTCTTCCACACCTCAACAGATACCTAGGCATGATGCGTGTGCATATAGAGACCAGGAACACTTTAAATTGCTGTGTTTGTACTGCCATACCTACATCATATGGAGGACTTCCGATGCATGTGGTCCCCTTGGGGATAGATTGAGACTTGTGAATATCTACACTTTGATACAGGTTCTGTGAGATCACAGGACAACGTGGCAATGTACTTACCTGTTACACAAAAAGGAATTGTATGTTATCATAAACATGGTACAGTTGCAGTTGGTGGGAGTATTTGTAACATCACTGTGTCTTACGAATGTCATATAACAGCCAAAGATCACAGTACTACTTGTAGCACCATTCCTAATTTGTATTGAAACATCATGAGAACAATGTTGAAGGATGTGCAGAAACATCCTGAATTGTATAAACAGTACTCTGTTAGAGACAGGAATTTGTTACATGCAGAGGTAACCCGCATCAGTAATAAAGTAGAATATAGTTATGTTGTTTGTGGGAAATAAGCATAGCAATGGTTACCTGGGAATTGGTCCGGCAGTTGTTATTTGGGTTATCTGGCTCCAGTCACATGACATACTGTACAATTGCCTGTGGGTGCGAAATGAACTATAACACATATAGCTCAAAGAACTGGGAACACAGTCGGGAAACCTACTAATCCAGTGGGTGAAATGGAAGCTGTTCTGACATGTCAGTCCTCTGCAAGAGATAAAGGAATACCGATTCATATGGACTTCAGTGACAGCGTCACAACCTGGGCTGGAACACCCCCAGCTTCTGGAGTAGTGAAAGCAATCAGGGAACAGAGGAAGTTATCAAAAACTGTCGGAGGAAGGATGAATGTGACTTCCGCTCCTGAACATGTGACTGATGAACTGGATGCAATGAGAACTGTTGTGTCACAAAATGTAATAGTGCACGACTGCACCGTGGCGCTGAGAATTGGTACGTGCGCGCTTACTGAAGAAGATCGCTGTGTCCAACTACCACATGAAGAGACCAAAAGCAACGCCCACCTACAGGTAATATAGCAGGTGTCATCCATGGCGGAACCAGGCCCAAACCCACTGCCGAACCATTTCCACAAACCATTGGGTGGATGGGGTCAGTCATACTGAATATCATGAATGCCATTTGTGTTGTTCTGCTCATATTGGGAGCATGTGTCTAGTGCGGGATACTGTGCATGTAAGTATTAGTCAGGGACTCTGGCAACATACCTGTACCCGAGACTATGGATCAAGACCTGTAGTGGTATTTGTCAATAGAAGATGCAATCCTACTTGCAATGTACATCAAATTACCTGCCTAGTTAAACGTTCCACAGAGGAAGACGCCAGGGAATGAAATAATGTTGTATATGTCTCTGGATAGAGTAGAAGCAATCAAAGGAGGGAGAATGTTAGCAAAATACATATTTAAACATAATATGACGTGCAACTTTAGAAGCTAATAGTGTATAATGCATATTATTCTACCTGACAATATAGCAGTACAGCTTCTCATGCATGTAATTGCTTGTAGTGTAGCTGCAGTGTGATTGAACCCTAACCCTAGCAGTAACCAGTGCAGCAGGTGTATGTCAGTCAGCATTAGTCATCTGCTCGGTTACAGAATAATACATGTATGTACAGGTATATCTGTCATCCTTCTACTGAGGAGGATAGGCTTGTGAGCTGTAACACAGAGTACAGCTGCTCAGCAGAGAGACACAGGAACCTAGTAGGACACGGAGTGAGGACTGAATATGAACAGTGTTGGAACCGTGTCAGAGCAGAACTTACCAAAGTACAGTCTAACTGAATATGTGTCTCACAAGGTTGGGCTATCCTCATGGGAAAACATGTAATAAGCATTACCTGAGCACTGTTGTAGGAATACAATGTTCTGTACTCTAGCAATGTAAATGCCTTGTGACTGACAACATCATTAATGTGTGCAAAAGATGATAGTATACAGAATGCTCATACAGATGTAACATGTATAGAGTTGAACAAATGTCTAAACTTTGACTGCATACTCCTTTGCCTCCTGCTGCACAGTAATAAAATGTTATTAATCCCAGCTTCCTGTGTTAATGAGTGTCATGTTGAAAATATGAATGAGTGTTACAGTTTGATTTAAAAGACTTAATTGACAGATGTTTACGTTCTAGCATTGGAATAGGTCAAGACAAACATCACAATGTCCATGTGTACCACATACACACAGCCAGTAACATGCAGTAGTAGTGCATGAAGGCATACACGACTGTGGGAATAGTACAGGACATATGGCACGTGCCAAGTGCAGATGCATGACACAAACACCAGGATGGGTGTCCCTGCAAAGAGGAACATGTGCCAACTACACCTCCCACAGATGTACTGGCAATAAAACACATGGCAAACACACAGACACACTACTGTCCAACACATGACTGCAACGGAGCCTGGTCAAACACCAACATGAAGCATGCACAAACAGGGACTTGAGTAATGTTTGCCTTAACACCCCCCCATAGGCCAAAGAAGAATAGAATGGACATATGCATGGAATGCTGTGAAGGATGTGTGGTAGTCCTCAGTATCACAGTGTTAGGGACACAGATACACTGTCATCAACTGTGACGTATGTGCAATGTACACAGCATACCTGCATGTAATACAGAGGACAATCATGTGCCACAGAAATATACAGTGGCGAAAGACTATAGTGGATAGACAATTGTACATGTGACAAACTATGAATATAGGTTCACACGTCCATAGGTACAGGGTAGGCCATCGTCCCAGGCCCAGCCATAATACTACACCATAGTTAGGATGACTTTGCCAACCTTCTGTGCTTCAGATGAAATACCCATGATATTGCTGTATCTCCGCCAAGCAGTGATAATGATGTAATCCCTGGCCTATACCTGCAATCCTCCATCCAATGGACAACATAGCTGCGAACAAGGCTAGGAAGGATGTCTGTCTCACATGTACTGTGATGTAGATCCACAGCATAATGATTGTCTGGGTGATATATGTGTCACCCAAACACATCCCATGAATGACCGTGACAAGGTAAATGTCACCTGCCCTAGTGATTCTGAGGGATGCGGATACAGTAGGTGAAGCATACACATGACATATGGGTTGACATGGCCTTGTATGTCAGGCACAGGTCAACAACAAACAGCAGGTATGTGACGTGATGTGGCAGGGGTCCTACATGTGGGGCAGCATTACACAAAATGGTGCCATCCTGCATCTGTACAACGATCAACCTATGTGGGCTTCCCAGCTGCTGTAGGTGTATGGTCAGATACAGTCTGAATGGGGCAATGTAGTAGATCATAGGTGTAACACGTAATGGGTACAAGGAACAATGACCTAGCCTGATGTAGATGTGAATCCCTGCACCAACAGGTGGGCAATGTAGAAGACCCACACAACCATGATAGCAACGTGTGTGTGGAATGAATGGTGACCATCCAACACTGTCCCCTGATTCCTGGTAATCACCCCTGTGCTGAGTGGACAGCCACCTATATGCTGGACAGGGGTGACCTAGTACTTCTCCACAGGTATGATGTTGCATGACGTTGCATTTAGCTGTGGGACATGTCCCTGACAGCAGATATGCATACCTGGGAGGCACCTTCGAAGGATATCTGTGTCAGATGTCTGTCCCACTATGGCACCTGTTTTGCAGTCATCTACAAACACTGTTGCCCATAGCACCCCTGTGTGTGCCTGTACCGTGAAGATGTAGGTGTATGACAGGAGTGCACACATGGAAGGGCCCCATGGGACACCACTTCTGACAGGCAGTAGGTCTGATATGCTGCCAGCAACTATGACCGTGTGGGTTGTGTCACATAGACAGTTTACAACACATTCTGTGATGTGCGTGTTCACATCCCAGCCAATGGGTTTATCAACGATACCTGAGGGGTAATGTGATGAAGGGCTTTGCCAGGTCGAGGTAGGCTGTATGGACTGCAACACCCCATCAGTGGCCTCGGCGACTGTCCTGAAAATGTCAACCATGCTTTAAAGGCATGAACCGCCTGAACAAGACAAACCGTGTGTGAGGCAAAGTAAGTATGTCCCCTATGCAGTCATGTACGAGCCACAGTATGATCCCTCCCCATGTCTTTGCAGATAGGTCTCCTCAGGGTAATGGGACAGTAATAACCAGCCTCAGTGGAGGTATTGGCCTTCTGATGTGGGACTACAGTTGCCATGTGACACAACCTGGGTACCCTACCTGAGGTGAGGCTACAAAGAAATAGCTGTCCTAACTGTGGGTCCAATTCATAACCGAGATAGTGGAGTACACAGCGGGGTCATTTTGTGTATGGCTGGGGTACACCACACTGGATGCTTGGCATTGGTACAGTGAACCACAGTTGGGTAAGTGAATGACTGGCTCATGCAGTCCTGTAGGTACTGGCAGATGGCAAATGTGATTGATGCAGTGGCTGCCGTACCATCGACCACTGGCTCAGGGTCCTTAAAGGAGACCACAGTACTGCGCAGTATTGTGTAGTCTGCCTCTGAGCAAGCAATGTGTATGGTAACTGGCAACACTCACAGCAACGGATGCCAAAAGCAGAAGCCAATGTCCAAATAACATAGATCAACTTCTGCATGACAATATGTGTTATCATACATGTATTGACATGTGTCTGCCAATTACAATTGCAAATGGCCGGTAAGACTGGCCTAAAGTTCCCATGATGTACACAGTCTGGGGGTGTTGTTCCGATAATAAAGTGGCAATACCTCCCAATCGTGACCTCTGGGTATGGTATGAAAGTGGTTGTTAACCTGCAACATTGGATGTATAGCATTGGTTTCTGGTGTCGGAAGACATGGTTCCTGTAGCACAACACAGTATGGGTAGTCAAGCACACATACACGATTGCTGAACACACAGCATCAGTGAAACCCACTGCTCACAAGGACACAGTCCGACAAGCTCTACACTTTACATATGCACAGTGGTGTCCATCGTAGGACCCAAAAATTGTGGAAAGAATCGAATAATTTCTTATTTCAATGCGTACCTGAAATCATTGTCGTCACAGGTACACATATGCACCGCAAGCGTGTTTAATGTTGCTGATAGCTGTCCATGTAATGCAGCACAGATGCACAGAAATACCCAGGGTACCGGGTCCATAGAACTGCGCCCACATCACAGTTCCGCACACATGACGGATGTGTAATGGGTACTGTCAATTGTTGCAGTCAAGGGATTCTGGGTATGTAGACGCTGTGCTCGGTGTTGTTTCGCAGGCAATCCTTTCTCCCGCCCCGTGGGAGGGATGTGCGTAGCACCTGCCTTACTCTCCGCTAATAATGCAAACCATACTCCGGAGAATGCTAAATGTAGGTGTGGAATGTGTACAGCCCTATACTAGTGTCCAGTAGGCAATTGTCATGGATGGACACCCGTATGGCCAGGATGGCACCTACAACTGCAAACCCGGTACATGACATAGCCGGTAAGGCATAACACAGGAAATACACATAGGGACTACAGTTGACATTCCAAATACAAAGCACGACCGCCGTGCCAACACCGGCGTACACAGCACTCAATCTGCCAGCAACAGACTGAGGAGCACCCGCTACCGCACAGCGGAACAGATGTGCGACCTGTGGAACACATACTAATGGCACACACACAACGTCAAGTAGGATATGTAAACTATGGCATTCCCACCTATGAAGACAACATGGTTAAATGAATACATAGGTAATCAACATGTTCCGGTGGTGTTATATTGGAAATACAGTGACGGATATGTCCCATTGGGACGCCTGCGGTTTATATGGAGCATTTGCTAACCAGCATCATTGGATGTATGTCATTTGTCCACAGTACTAAATCACCTGGTTATGTAGCACCATGTGGAATGGGTGGTCAAACAGACATCCGCGATTCCTGAACACACAGTATCAGTGAAACCCAGTGCTCACAAGGACACAGTCCGACAAGCTCTACACTTTACATATGCACAGTGGTGTCCATTGTAGGACCCAAAAATTTGTCTAAAGACAGCTCTTCCGCCTTAATCAACTAACGGAACTCATTGTAGTCACAGGTACACATATGCACCGCAAGCGTGTTTAATGTTGCTGATAGCTGTCCATGTCATGCAGCACAGATGCACAGGAATACCCAGGGTACCGGTCCATAGAACTGCGTCCACATCACAGTCCCGCACACATGACGGATGTGTAATGGGTACTGTCAATTGTTGCAGTCAAGGGATTCTGGGTATGTAGACTCTGTGCTCGGTGTTGTTTCGCAGGCAATCCTTTCTCCCGCCTGGGAGGGATGTGCGCGATCACCTGCCTTACTCTCCGCTAATAATGCAAACCATACTCCGGAGAATGCTAAATGTAGGTGTGGAATGTGTACAGCCCTATACTAGTGTCCAGTAGGCAATTGTCATGGATGGACACCCGTATGGCCAGGATGGCACCCACAACTGCAAACCCGGTAAATGACATAGCCGGGAAGGCATAACACAGGAAATACACATAGGGACTACAGTTGACATTCCACATACAAAGCAGGACCGTCGTGCCAACACCGGCGTACAGCACTCAATCTGGCAGCAACAGACTGAGGAGCAGCGGCTACCGCACAGCCGGACAGCTGTGCGACCTGTGGAACACATACTAATGGCACACACACGTCAAGTAGGATATGTAAACTATGGCTTTCCCACCTATGAAGACAACATGGTTAAATGAATGCATAGGTAAGCAACATGTTCCGGTGGTGTTATATTGGAAATATAGTGACGGATATGTCCCATTGGGATGTCTGAGGTTTATATGAAGCAGTTGCTAACCAGCATCTTTGGATGTATGTAATTTGTTCACAGTACTAAATCAGCTGGTTATGTAGCACCATGTGGAATGGGTAGTCAAACAGACATCCGCGATTGGGGAACATACACCAGCAGTGAAAAGCACTGGGCAGGTGGACACAGTCCAGCAACATCTAACTTGACATATGCACATCGGTGTCCATTGTAGGACCCAAAAATTCTGTTCAGAGAATGCCTGCTAGCTTCCTGCATTACTCATGTGATCTAATTGTCGTCACCATGTCACACGTACACATATGCACGCAAGCGTGTTCAATGTTGATGATAGCTGTCCATGAACTGCAGCACACATGCATAGAAATACCCAGGGTATCGGGTCCATTCAGCTGCGTCCACATCACAGTCCAGCACACATGAAGGATGTGTAATGGGTACTGTGCACTGTTGCAGTCAAGGGAGTCTGGGTATGTAGAATCTGGCCTCGGTGTTGTTTCGCAGGCAATCCTTTGTCCGCCCTGGGAGGGACGTGCGTAGCACATGCGTCACTCTCCGCTATTAATGCACACCATACTCCGGGGAATGCAAAATGCAGGTGTGAAATGTGTACAGCCCTATACCAGTGTATAGTAGGCAATTCACATGGATGGACAAGCGTATGACTAAGATGGCACCCATAACTGCAAACCCGGTGGAATTACACTGCCGTAGTAAGGCATTACACAAGTCATACACATAGGGACTACAGTTGACATTCCCCATACAACAAACACAGACAACCAGCTGATGAAGTCTAAAGCAAAGACGAGGTACTGTAGGGACCGTCAGTGACCAACCAGAGCACACCAAGAATTAAAGGCAGTCACCATAGTCTATTCGAGCCCACTTCGTCTGCTTCATAAGCAGACTTATTCAGACTACATACAATGCAGTCCAACCTACTACATTTACAAGCATTAATTGGTCAGTACATTAGATGTGCTAGGTACTAATTACATGCCTTAAAGGCAGACAAGCGAACAAACCTTACTTGGGTTACAGATCCCACACAGTGAGGACATCAGACATTGCTTGAAAGGTACAGTCTTCATCGGAAAATATAAATATATGTACATATATGAAACATGAACCAACATAAAATGTTTTCCAAATGTCTGACTGTGTAAGATACATATATATGTCCTACGGATTGTGCCAATATATTAACAGAACTGCAGACACCTAGTAATATAAATGAACCATAATATATACACATAAACCGTATGATCATGACTACTGTAAAATAGACCAACGAAATGTAAACATTCACAATGTGCTAATGTAAATATTCAGTTAGAAGGTTACTTAAATAAATCAACTCAGTCATCCATGTGTAAATACTAACACAAGGCCAGCGAGGTGCTTGCCCTCACATGTACTGTGATGTTGTTCCACAGCATAGTGAGTGTCTGGGTGATGAATCCGTCCCAACAACACGTTCGATTAATGACAGTGTCAAGGTGTACGCCAGCTGCCCTTGTGGTTCTGAGGGATCTAACTTATTTACGTGAAGCATAGTCATCAGATCTGGGTTCGACTTAGCCGTGTATGCCAGGCACGGGTCACCTCTGGGCAAGTGGTATGCAACTGTATACAACTGGAATTCTTTCAGTCGGTCAGTATAACACATATACCTGAGACCCTGCATCTGTTTGTCGAAGAACTGTTGGTGCCTTTCCAGCTGCTGCAGGTGTTGGGTCAGATACATTCTGAACGGGCCATTGTACCCAATCATAGGACTATTGAGCGATGAGTACAAGGGGACAATGACCTCCCTGATCTAGCTGTGAATCCCTTCATGATGATGTGGGCAATGTGGAAGGTCTACCTAACTATGTTAGCAACATGTGTGTCTACGAACGGTTAACAACAACACATGTCCGCAAATCACTGGTAACCCCTCTGTGCTCAGTGGATTGCCACCTATATGGTAGCTCGGGGTAACCTTGTTCTTCCCGAAGGGTATGCCTATGCATTTCCTGGCATTTAGCTGTAGGACATGTCTCTGGTACCACTTATCCACATCTGTGAGGCACTCCTGAAGGATATCTGTGTCAGATGTGTGTCTGACTTTGGCACCCGGTTTGCAGTCATCTGCAAACATTGTCACCCATAACCCCCCTGTGTATGCATGTACATTGGAAACGTAGATGCTGGAAATAGTGGACCCAGGACTGAGCCCCATGGGACACCACCTGTGACTGGCTGTGAGTATGACATGGCACCAGCAACTATGGCCATGTGTGTTCTGTGACTTAGCCCGTTTGCAACCCATATGGCGATGTATGGATTTACATTCAAGATGACGGGTTTATCAATTATACCCGAGGGGGGTATTGTGTCGAAGGCCTCTGCCGGGTTGAGGTAGGCTGTATGGACTGCTTTACCCTCAGCAATGGCCTTGGTGACTGATTCTACAAAGTGAAACACGTGTAAAGGGCATGATCTGACTCTGACCAAGCTAAACTGGGTTGTATCCAAAGTATGCGGGTCCTCTATGTCTTCATCTATGTGTCCCATTATGATCCATCTCCATGGCTTTGCAGATAAGGCTTGTCAAACTAATGGTATGGTAATAACCAGGGTCAGTGGAGGCACCATCTATGTGGAGTGTGACTACAGTTGTGCTACTACTCAGGTACGTATCCTGAGGTGAGGCTAAGATTAAACAGCTGTCCTAAGTGTGAGTTAGAGTTCCTGGAGTACACAGCTGGGACACCATGTGGAGCCATGGATGCTGTGTTGACTGCCTTGGGGCTGGATGTGGGTAATGCTGGACATACCCACGGCAGACGTGGCACGTTCCCGAGTCCGATGCCCAAGGGACCACACATAGCCGGCCTTAGGCATAGGCCAAGTAGGTAGCCGCCTAGGGTGTTGCTCTACCGGGCACCTTTCCAGACTCTATTTGGTGTAGGTAGACCAGGAGGGGGTAGCGGTGATGTAACGGAAGAAACTTCTGCCTAGATCACCACTTACCCTAAGGCCACTCTTCCCGTGGGTAATACAGCAGTACCCACACCCAGACGCGGGTCATTGCTAGGGTCATTGCTAGTATGGCACATCATCTATGTAAGGAAACCATATATCCCCAGACATAATGGCACAGCATAATGCCTGTTCGCCTGCCAAAGGCAGACATACGTCACCCGCGGCGGTGCGGACGTACTGCGCGTGATGTCCGTTAACAATGCCGACATTGTCTCGCTTTGTGAAACAAACTCCACAGAGACATTCAATAATAGACAGCGACGGACAACCCGATGTCCTCGTGGTTCGAGCTGTTCAACCTGTTACGCCATGTTAAATGTGTGTAGCACAGCGAACCGGGCCAAACAAAGCAACGGACATGTCTGTGGCTCAGTGAAAGTCACGCAATGTTAAACCCTTGTAATATTGCGACACAGGCCATACATACGGAGGGTTAGTAATGGCAATTGGTTATTTCGAGCAGACCGTGTGCAATTAGTATAACGACATCTACAACGGGTACACCGGCCAATCGGCGCACACGGTTACGAATAATTGGGGGGGGGCCGTGACATGGTACCATGGACACGGACAAAATGTGCCCATGTGACTCATCTAACATTCGTACAGGGTCAGGGCAGTCCCGTACAGTGGGCAGCCAAGACCAAACCCAAAGCACCACAGCAACACCCTGACAATCGAAGGCCTGTATGCGTATGGGATATAAGCAGCTGTCATCTGAACAGCCCTGCGGTGACGACATATGCATCCTGGGCCATGAGCGAGGGGGAATTAGGAATGTTCAACATGCAGTACCGCACCTTTCCCAGCAGGAGAATGGATGCCTGTGACGCGTGTGTGCGGGGATATGTAAATGTACATAGGTACCATGGGTATGCATATTAATGACAACGAACAGCTAACGTGCACTGGTCACAGTAACCGTCAAACGTGAATGCAGTCACCTTGAATTAACTATTTTTATTTATTTTATTTTTATTTTATTTTATTTTACATTTGTTGACCGGCTAGTCTAGCTGGATATATGTCCATTTTCAGTAGAGGCCCGGGAGAAAAGCTCCACACATAACATGATAATGACAGACAGACATATTATTAATAAAGACATACAATAAAAATAGAAATATAAATCAATTTTGTTAATAAAATCAACATACATTAAGGAACTCAAACAGTTTAATATCATACATAATGTTTGGTCAATTTCAAAGCATTTTATCTAGTACATAAAGGTTATGCAATAAGGCATTTGCCATATGGATAACAGTTGAAGCTCAGAAGGATACAGTAGTAAAAGGGGAATGTAAGATGAATAAAAGGGAAGAGGCAGGGGTTAGGAAAAGAGAGAGGAAAAGAGGGAAGACTATAGAACATATAGATGTGCACGTACGTAAAGCGCCCATGCTGCAAAGACTGTTACATATATAAAGCTGTAAGTGCTTTCTGCACACGTCCGTCAACCGGATCAGACATATGTTACCGGAATAGTCACAAGTAACGCAAAACACGTAACCACACAGACACTGTAAACATATATAAACGGACTACGGATATGCATGTGCGCATGCGTAACCACAATCCGACATGCGGACATGCGAGTGCGCGTGTGTGATCCAGTGGAACCAGGAAGGTTGCGGATGTCTCTTCCACACGATTACATTCATAATTGTCAAATATATGCTTAAATAGTACTTATTAATTCCATGCTTTGTTATCGTAATGCTACTATTATACACATTGATATACAATAACCTGATCAACACACTACATTCTAAGGTGCACTCACAACAATTATCAACTATGTGTCCGGATACTGATTGTATTTACCAATATTGTATATATATTAACACATTGTTGCCGTATTATTGTTTCCATGAAGTAAGGCATGCAACACTGATATGTATATGTCACATTATAATCAAGACTTGGAGCACTGTCCACCTAACTATGAGCAGGTTTATTGATTATTTCACTTTAAACCGACTCTGAAGGAAGTGTATAAGGGACGGCTATGTCATGCATTCCATCCGACGATGACCCATGTTAGTAGGTGAGAGCTCAGTATCCTTTCACTGTGGAGTCTATCGATTTGACAGTGTCTGTTTTGCCGATATATGTTCCATAATGTCGTTTATGAAGATGGGCAGGACGCAAGGTTTGCTGTATTTCCGATACTGGCACGTGGATATAGATAGGCCAAGTCATACAAACGATGGGTAGTCAAGCAGACATCCACGACTGGGGAACATACAGCGGCAGTCAATACCACTGGCCAGATGGGGACAGTCAAACACGTTCTACACTTTACAAATGCACATCGGTGTCCATTGTAGGACTCCAAAATTACGACGCTTGTCTGCTATCCATCGGGATCGCCAATCAGAGTAATAACCATGACTACGGCACAGCTAGACATATGCACCACCAGCGTGTTTAAGGTTGATGATACCTGCCCATGACATGCAGGACATATGAACAGAGGTCCCCAGACTGCCGTGTCCATACATGTGCGACCATATCCCAGTTCCGCACACATGAAGCATGTGTCATGCGTACCGTGGGGGGGTTGCAGCCATGGTATCCTGGGTATGCAAAATGGGGCTCGGTGTTGTTTGGCAGATAATCCGTTGTCCCGCCTGGGAGGGCTGCGGGTACAGGACATGCCTTAGTCTCAGTAAGGATGCAAAGCATCCATAGGGTAATGCTAAAGGCATGTGTGAAATGTGCTCAGCCCTACATCAGTGTCCAGTAGGCATTTCCCAAGGATGGACAAACGACGGACAAGATGGCACCCATAATAGCAAACCTGGTGGAATCACACAGCCATAGTAGGGCATGACACAAGACATTAAGATGGAAACAACAGTAGATACACCCGTAGACATCCATCCTGCCGTGCGAATCCCAGCATACAGCAGCCGAAGGTGCTATCAAGTATGTGGGATCACCCGCTTCCACTCTGGAACATACCTGCGACCTGTGGAACACATATTAATGGCACACCAACAACGCCAACTAGGAAGGTCATACTATCGCTAAAATATGGCTCACACACATAAACGACATACTGTCATAAATAAATAGGTTCTACATGTACCGGCTGTGTTATACTGACAATACAGTGGCGGATAGTTCACAATGGTACCTGTGAGGATTATCTAAAGCAGTTGCCAACCTGCAGGACTACAGTAACACCCTATGGGTAAATTGTGGAAGGACACGGGTTACGAGCACTACATAATATGGGTAGGCGGACAGACATCCGGAATGGGGAACATACGGCAGTCAAACCCACTGGCGAATGGACACAGCCCAACATGTTCTCAACTTTACATGTGCACATCGGTGTCCATTGCAAGACCCAAAAGTTACTCCTTAGGTAAATGTATACAACATACTGTGAACCGGAAGAGGTGACAGCCGCGACTACCGCACAGGTAGATATATGCACCACCAGCCCCTTCAAGGCCGATGACAGCCGCCCATGAAATGCACGACATATGACTAGCACTCCCCCGGCTGCTGCGTCCATACACGCACGTCACATCCCATTTCCGCACACATGAAGGGTGTGCAAGGGTACCGTCGAGGGTTGCAGACATGGGATCGTGGGTATGCAAATATGGGTGTCGGTGTGGATTGGCAGATGATTGCCGTCCCGCCTGCAGCGGACGTGGCCATGGCATATGCGTTACTCCGCAATACTAATACCGATCATCCACCGGAAATGGAGAATGCAGCTGTGAAATGTTGACAGCCCGATACTAGTGTCCAGTAGGCAGTTCCCATGGATGGACAAACGTATGGCCAAGATGGCACCCATAGCTGCAAACCTGGGGGAATCCCACAGCTGTTGCAAGGCATAACCCAGGGAATACAGATACGGTCTACAGTACACACTCCCCATTCAAAGCAAGACCGCTGGGCAGATACCGGCGTACACAACACTCAATGTGCCAGCACATCTATGGGGATCACACTTCCATACAGTGGAACAGATGGGTCACCTGTGTAAAGATACCAATGGCACAATCTCCACGTCTGCTGGGAATGACATAGGATGGTCAAACTATGGCGTTGACACCAAAGAAAGACATCCTTCGTGAATTAATAGGATTGATGTCAATACACCATGGCAAACACCCAATGAACAGGGAAGCCTTGCTGGCACCCTATGGCCACAAACCATGTCACACATAGGTAGATGGAACAGTCAACATAAACATTTCGTCCACGACAGGTCGATATGGTATCCAAAGGTACTTCATACACATGTATGCGCTATCACCCGTTGGCCTCGTGAGACTTACACATAACATGGAAGTATCCAGGCTTTAAATGTCCACCCTTACACTTCCATTTGTCACTTTCTATGCGAGCAATGGAGATGTAGCCACAGCATAGAAAGCAGAGACGCATTGCTAACGAAAACACACACATGTCAACATCACAGAAAGCATACTATGAACACACTTAGTACATGATATTGTACTATGAAACACAAACAAAACAGCAACCTGCAGCAAGAATAGTCCCCGTAGTTAGACACAACACAAGTCTTCGTAACATTTAAACAGTTCATTAAAACATGCAACGTTTTCGTTGTTTCCACAACGTGCAGGAAAAATGCTATGTCTAAGAATGTTCACAATCAACAATGTGAGTCTTAACATGATTTTAAATATCACATTGTTGATTGTGAACACTTTAACAATTTGCTTATTCAGTTGTATTTTCGAAAGCAACGGAAACACACACACACACGGAAGGGACGGGAGATGAACCTACGCCTATTTACATGAACTCAGTACAGTATGAAGCATTTACACAACGCTACCGAAGTTAACTGACGTGAGCGCTGTCAGAGGCATACATGTAGGCTGCTGACGCCACCCGCAAGACAATATTTGAAAGAGCCAAGGCATGTGTTGCGGAGCGCCTAAAAGCATAAACAGTCGCAGAGGCAGCTGGAAACACACACACACAGAGACACACACACACACGGGAAGGGACGGGGACGAACCACGCCTATCTACATGAACACACTACTGTATGAAGCATTTACAGAACGCGCCCGAAGTTTACTAAACAGAGCGCTGTCACAGGCATACTTGTAGGCTGCTGACGCCACCCGAAGACAATAGTTGGCAATAGCCAAGGCATGTGTTATGAGCCTAAAAGCATAATCAGTCGCAGAGGCAGCTGGAAACACACACACACAGACACACACACACGGAAGGGACGGGGACGAACTACGCCTATCTACATGAACACACTACTGTATGAAGCATTTACAGAACGCTGCCACCGAAGTTTACTAAACAGAGCGCTGTCACAGGCATACTTGTAGGCTGCTGACGCCACCGCAAGACAATAGTTGGCACAGCCAAGGCATGTGTTGCGAGCGCCTAAAAGCATAATCAGTCGCAGAGGCAGCTGGAAACACACACACACAGAGACACACACACACACGGAAGGGACGTGGACGAACCTACGACTATCTACATGAACACACTTCTGTATGAAGCAATTACAGAACGCTACCGAAGTTTACTAAACAGAGCGCTGTCACAGGCATACTTGTAGGCTGCTGACGCCACCCAGAAGACAATAGTTGGCACAGCCAAGGCATGTGTTGCGGAGCGCCTAAAAGCATAATCAGTCGCAGAGGCAGCTGGAAACACACACACACAGAGACACACCCACAGGAAGGGACGGGGACGAACCTACGCTCATCTACATGAACACACTACTGTATGAAGCATTTACAGAACGCGCTACCGAGTTTACTAAACAGAGCGCTGTCACAGGCATACTTGTAGGCTGCTGACGTCACCCGCAAGACAATAGTTGGCAATAGCCAAGGCATGTGTATGGAGCGACAAAAAGCATAATCAGTCGCAGAGGCAGCTGGAAACACACACACACAGAGACACACACACACGGAAGGGACGGGGGATGAACCTACGCCTATCTACATGAACACACTACTGTATGAAGCATTTACAGAACGCGCTACCGAGTTTACTAAACAGAGCGCTGTCACAGGCATACTTGTAGGCTGCTGACGCCACCAAGAAGACAATAGTTGGCAATAGCCAAGGCATGTGTTGCGGAGCGCCTAAAAGCATAATCAGTCGCAGAGGCAGCTGGAAACACACACACACAGAGACACACACACACGGAAGGGACGGGGACGAACCTACGCCTATCTACATGAACACACTACTGTATGAAGCATTTACAGAACGCGCTACCGAGTTTACTAAACAGAGCGCTGTCACAGGCATACTTGTAGGCTGCTGACGCCACCAAGAAGACAATAGTTGGCAATAGCCAAGGCATGTGTTGCGGAGCGTCTAAAAGCATAATCAGTCGCAGAGGCAGCTGGAAACACACACACACAGAGACACACACACACGGAAGGGACGGGGACGAACCTACGCCTATCTACATGAACACACTACTGTATGAAGCATTTACAGAACACGCTACCGAGTTTACTAAACAGAGCGCTGTCACAGGCATACTTGTAGGCTGCTGACGCCACCCGCAAGACAATAGTTGGCAATAGCCAAGGCATGTGTTGCGGAGCGTCTAAAAGCATAATCAGTCGCAGAGGCAGCTGGAAACACACACACACAGAGACACACACACACACGGAAGGGACGGGGGACGAACCTACGCCTATCTACATGAACACACTACTGTATGAAGCATTTACAGAACGCGCTACCGAGTTTACTAAACAGAGCGCTGTCACAGGCATACTTGTAGGCTGCTGACGACACCAAGGCAATAGTTGGCAATAGCCAAGGCATGTGTTGGAGCCGCCTAAAAGCATAATCATTCGCAGAGGCAGCTGGAAACACACACACAGAGACACACACACACACGGAAGGGACGGGGGACGAACCTATGCCTATCTACATGAACACACTACTGTATGAAGCATTTACAGAACGCTGCCACCGAGTTTACTAAACAGAGCTGTCAGAGGCATACATGTAGACTGCTGACGCCACCAGCAAGACAATAGTTGGCAATAGCCAAGGCATGTGTTGCGGAGCGTCTAAAAGCATAATCAGTCGCAGAGGCAGCTGGAAACACACACACACAGAGACACACACACACACGGAAGGGACGGGGGACGAACCTACGACTATCTACATGAACACACTACTGTATGAAGCATTTACAGAATGCGCTACCGAGTTTACTAAACAGAGCGCTGTCACAGGCATACTTGTAGGCTGCTGACGTCACCCAAGACAATAGTTGGAAATAGCCAAGGCATGTGTTGCGGAGCGTCTAAAAGCATAATCAGTCGCAGAGGCAGCTGGAAACACACACACACACAGAGACACACACACACACACACACACACACGGAAGGGACGGGGGACGAACCTACTATCTACATGAACACACTACAGTATGAAGCATTTACAGAACGCTACCGAGTTTACTGAGCAGAGCTGTCAGGAGGCATACCCTACGTGAGTGGTATAATTTGCAGAGGCAATGCGCCCGATCGAGTTCGGACAGAGTGCGCAGTCACGCAGTCTGTTACCATCCCAGGTCGCCGCACACTAACACGTTAGTGCTACAGTCGGGATAACAAGTAACTACTGATCAGTACATCACTGCATACTGGGCATGCTCAGACACTTAGACTCGGCACAGGGCAGACATGCATACACATGTTGCGACAGCATGGGTGGCGGAATGTGGACCGTCGTGTGTCCAGCCACACAACAGAAACCTGGCCATGCCACAGACGTGGCCGTTGCGTAGGGGATACAGGCATGCACCCGGGTATAACTGCAGACGGGCGCGGTGTGCACTGTGCTGTGTGTCCATCTACACAGCTGCCTACTGGGCATGCTCAGACACTTAGAGTCGGCACAGATCAGACATGCATACACATGGTGCGACGGCATGGGTGGCGGAATGCGGACCGTCCTGTGTGTCCGGCCACACAACAGCAACAGACGTGGGCGTTGCTGCGGGGAATATCTAGGTGCAATTAACCATGTGTAGGACTGGCCTACAGTTTGTTGCATGCTACAGACAACCCTCCCAAACACAGGATACCTTCACAGATGTCCTGAGGACACTGGTGAGTGGGCATGCTCTCACAACAGCACCGTATTGGGTGACATCAACCACCCATACATAGCCTGGGAACATTACCCATGGCACAACACAGTACGCCAGCAGTCCCAGGTGTTCACACACCTGGCCACTGTTAAACAGCCATGCACCATACATACTAGGGGGGGATGTCTGACAGTTCTGCCCATCACACATGGTGAGGATATGCCCCACACAGGATGTACAGCCCTCAATGGTGATGCAAGACCGTATAGTGGATCCACTGGTCATCCACTCACTGTAACCAACACCAGCATGGGGGACCTCAGTGATGACCTCTCCACAGAAAACCACACACATCATACGACCGGTGTGGTACCCTACAAGTCCTCCATGCCAGTGTTGAACAGAGGCCAGACCGCAAACGCCTAACGAATGCCTTCCCGACCACCCACATGCATGTCTGCAACAGGCAAACATGATGACATCAGGCCCTTGTCCACCACAGGTAGGCACATGGTGTGGTGGACTGCAGCCACTGACTACCTGTACATCAACAGTTGGAGCTACTACATGGCAGAGCAATGACAGTACCAGGAAACCATCACCCATTCATACCGGCCACCATACGGCCCCACATACCATCATCCAGGTCCGCTTGTGGAGTGGTACTGCAGAGGGCACATGAGACAACCACAGGGCCTTCCCTAACTGTGGTAAGGACATGGTTACCACAGATATACTTGCCTGGAAATGGTCCAGAATGGTACAACAGTCACTGCACCCACAGACATTGTCTGCAAACCACAGGACATGTTCCATGCATACATCCCCCCCCCCAACAGGGAACATATCCATCCCACCAGAGTGTATCCTCCCAAACATGTCATATGGCCTGGAGTGATCCCATATCTCTATGGCGGTTGACACGTCAGCAATGGGCACCGATGGTGTCCCTGGCTGTGTGTTATCCATCCTCATTGAGGCCCTCGGCCACACATGCGCCACTGTGTCATGTTAGCCTTACTATGGGCTATGTCCCCAATGGATGCCATATGGCATCTGTGGTCCCACTATGCCAGGGTAGTGCTCCTATGGACTGTCAACAGCCACACCCTATACGCTTGACAAGTGTTGTCTGCAAAGCTGTGTGGAGGTCCATACAGGTGGCCATGGTTACAGATAGCAGTGTACAGCCAATACCGGAACATACCCACAACTACATAGTCAAGGGCAGATCCTGCCTCCCGAACCTGCTCGTCCAGTCTGGAGTGGTCACCAAGGCCATTGATGGGGATACGTGGGTTTGCACACAGTACCATGACCTGGTGGGAACGTTCAGAGCACACTACACATGGGACCCATAGAAAGGCTCGCCAGCATACATGTGGGGACATATGTCACCCGATGCTTCTCAGACAGGTTGGAGGTCACACCACACAGGGTTGGTGCTCAAGGTGCCTTGTCACACTCATATCTGGACCCAGTGGAGGCCCACAGGGCTCACTCCTGTGCCCCCTGCCATATGGCATCCGACCTTCCAATGTGCATGCAATCATAGGGGGATTGTAGCAGACAAGGTATGCAGATGACTACGCACCGGGCAACATACCCAACACCCCATGTTACACGGACATCCACCTAGGGCGTCATAGACAAGGATGACTGGTGCCAGAGCCATGGCCTGCTACTAAATGCCAGAGAAGGTGCAGCCCTACCCAGTGTGGAGGACATGTTCGTCCCAATGTCACATGTAGGTGGTACGCCATTAAAGATGGTGGACGTGTTCAGGGAAATGGCTACCACACCTGTCGGCAACCTCTGTCAACACACACAATGGCAATGTGGGTGTGAAGACATTCCATTGTGGCCTCCTGGTCTGGATGGAATGGCAACCACATCAGGGGTGTTCATTGTACCCCTGTACACATCACACACCAGAGCAATGACTGCATACAATGGCACATGTGGCCTGTAGCTAACCTGACGCCTGCAGCACTCGGAAGGACCGCAAACGATCCACAAGACGGTGATGATGTTGCTAGGACATGTGTCACCAGCAGCACGGTCAAGGGGACACCGGCTGTGGATCTTCACAGCACAGCTGCTCGCGGGTGATCGGTGCCTGACAGACACGGCCATGTCTGACCTGGGTGACATGGGCACATTCCACCTCCCAGGCTCCATGCAAACACGGGCACAGAAGCGACTGTCAGACACCTCAACACAAAGATGAGTGGGACGCCCTGGGGGAACAGGGTTAACGGCCAGACACCCCTACAACACGGGAGGAGTGCCAGGCCATGTGAAGGAAAGGCCCTGACTGCCTTTGTCCAGGACTGCTAATGACATGTGGATGTGTGATGATAGTTATGCGCCAGCCAACCTCTGTGTGTCACTGCTAGACCAGGGACTGTGGACTGATGGATATGGCATCCCCATCCTGAGGGGTGTTAGACGCCACACAGTCATGCTAGGTCCACACATGTCATAGGGCACATATCCTGTTACGTTCATGTGCGCCTATGTACCTATGTAGGGGTCCATGCCGGATGCGGGTAACTGTGCTATGCTGATGTTGCCAGACATGCCTGTGGGTACCCCACGACTACGTGGGGAACTAATTACAGTGCTCCCAGTAGGCACGCAAGTACACCATCAGTATCATACGGGTTAACTGCACCGACATGGTGCTACACATGTAACCACCACACATACTGTGTACACATATCAATGAATGCTGCACCTGTCCTGCATGGTATGTCTGCTGCATGATGTCCGTGCACAACCCACATCACATACATACCTGTCACCAGCCATACACACACACCACAACATACACATCACGTAGTATGCGGACACAGGTATCACATACACCTCTCACTATCGTGTCCACCCTGTGCATCAGAATATGTTAGCTTAACCGCGCAGTGATGGTGTAGCTCACAGTTATGTGGCAGAGACGTCATCATATGCACAGGGTGATATGTGTGCCACAGGCATGGGCTGTACCAATGGATGACATCATGTGTGTGTAAGGGCCAGTGCATTGAGTGGGCATGACTATGTAGATTGCATGTGGGTGTGGTGGAGCCCTACAGTTGTGTCTGCTGTGTGTGGGTGTGTGTGTACACAGTTCAGTCATCTGTGATGCCTACACGGGGTATGCTTGGCAGCCCCTGACTGTACAGTGCAGGTGTTACGGCTCACTGTGTCTGCCGGCGGCGACCTGACCCGCGCCTGCCTGGGGTCACACGGGCACAACCGGGTGGAGGTACGGACTGTCCACTCTCTGATGTCACATGTCCACTGGAAATGTGCCCATGACGGGGCCGTCCAGGGCCACGTCCACGTGGCCTGCTCTGTCCTGGTGTGGATGGTGTAGTAGCAGCTGCACTGCTGCTGCTACCAGCACTGTCTGGGTGGGCATGGGAGGTGGCACGCACACGCTGACCTGCAGCAGGTGGTGTTGCTGGCACACGCCCACGTGCCCTATGCCTCACCCCTAACTGGTGTTCCTGCACGGACTGCGCACGCTCAAGGATGGCCATGCCCCGGTCGAGGATACCAGCCATGTCACCCAATCTCCTATACAGAACATCGGCAAGATGCTGTTGTGCATTCGCCAATGCCTGGATGTTGTCATTCAGGGTACGGATTGCGGACCTCTTCAGCCTCTGCCCTTCCTGGTTCTGCCGTTTGGCACGTGCCTGCGCCGCCATTACAGTCTGGAACATGCGTCTGGTTATACCAGCTGCTGCACCCTGTATGGCAGGTGTATGTCTAGCGGTGCTCCCCCTACGAGCAGCACCTGCCACATGCCTGCGTGGCACTGCACCAGTCCTTACACTGGCAACATCGTGTACCCACACCTTCTGCAGCCACCACACATTCCTGCTCGGGGACAACAGACGCTGACTGACCGTCATCTATGGTCAACGGTGTTGTGGTATGTGTCGGCATCTGAACCGTGTGCGGGGATGAAAGGGACGTATGTGTGATGTTCTCCACTGGCACAGTGTCTGCCTGTGACGACCCTGCCTGTGCCTCATGCACATGGTCATCACCACTAGTATCTGTGGGGACACTAGCATCAGATTGACCGCAGGAGGGGAACTCACCTACAGCACCTGTCAATACAAAGACATACCATCGGTTACAATACAGACACACACACACACACACACACACACACACACACACACACACACACACACACACACACACACACACACAGACAGCATGCATGTGATAATGCAGGTGGCATGCAGCATTCACACAACACAGACCAGTGAATGCAGACCAGACATTCATAGTGGCAGTATGTACACTGCCCTGGTGGGGACAGTACAACAGGCAGGTGTCATTTAGTAGGCATGCAGTACACACATTCATGGTAGTTTGCATGCATCAGCGTGATACACCGTGTGGCCGCGGGTGAGTTGAGAGTACACATGGCTGCCGACAGTATGTAATGTACACCGCAAACATGTGTGGTATCATGTGGACATGTGACGATGGTGACCCACCGCATGCACCACATCACAATGGCTGTCACGGTGCAGTGTTATGTGTACAGTCTACAGATACAATGTATGGGTAACAGTGATGTCTGTGCAGGTACGTTTGCTGTGAGCTGTGTGCATAGCTGTACAGTGTGTAGTGCGGGCTCTGTGCCACTGCACAGTAGCAGGACACAGCTATGTGCCTGTGCGATGCGTGACCTGGATGCATTACATTGCCATGTCTGTAAGTCAGTTCAGATGCTCAGCAGCACGTATATGGTGGACATTGGAGGCACCTGTAGTAGCTGTGGAGAGGCGTTCCATGTCACTGGTGTACTACATTGGATGTCCAGGGGGTCCACTACAGTGATGAACCCACTATGTGTGTACAGGGTGCAACGGTGAGTACCCACTGTGGATGTGCTGTGTGGCAACATGCCTGTAGGTATCAACCATGGCCTTGTCTGTCTGAGTCATTGACTATTGTGTGTGGTAGACATTGTGCACACGGCCCTGTGGTGGCCCATGTGACATACAACCATAGTAGTGTGAGGTGTCACATTCTGTACGGATATGCTGACAGTGTGGATGTCTGCTATGTTGTGCATAGGTCATGTCATGGTGTGACAATGCTGCAGCCAGACATCCACGCATGGGACATGGCATGTGCCATGTCACAACGTGTGCACCCGATGCAGGGGCATGGGTCACATTGGTAACACCTGTGCTCTGGGCAGATCACAGCTCACTATGTGGTACTGTGTGCATACTGCACTGGCATACCAATGCATTCTACACATGCAGCCATTGTGTAACACCTACACCATTGTATGCATAGCTGACTGCACGTAACACACCAATAGGTTGTGTGGTGTCATAGCACTCTACGCTAACGGGTGTATCTACTGTACATGGGTGTTGTGTGTGTCGGGTGGTGCGAGCTGTATACCGTGACTGGGGCACACACAGGTGAGCATGTCATGCCTAGACACATGGGGAATATCAATATAGCAGAACATGCCTTTGACTAGCAACAGACTTACCTGCAACAGAACCTTGTCCTTGCGACACGCCAGACGTACCTGTAAAGGCATTGCACAAAGGTATACACATTAGCCATTACTATCTCCACAGTCAGCACTGCGCATCTCACATCATGCATGTGTGGTAGCATGTGCTATGCACATGTCTGCTAACACAACATAGCATACTATGGTTTGCATCTTGTGTGGCCATATACCTGGCATGTATTGCTATATCATGTGTTGTACTATGACACCCACACCCACGTCGCCTATCATACAAACATGCAACACTGACTTACCATGCGGCTCCAGGCTCATATCTCAGGAGACACCCACCTCCATGATGGACGCAAGTGTTTCTGCGTGTTCTTCCGTGGGTGTCCCCAGACTGGCCAGGAGCTCCTCCGTGGCTGTGAGTGGGGGCTGGGTTGGTGGCCCACCACCTGTCCCACGCTGTTGCCTGGCGATTGCAGCGGCACGCTGTCTTGCATGCCGGATCAGGTCTGTGCAGTGCCTGCGGATTTGTTGATAGCTGCGGTTGTTTACGCCCACGCTGTTCACCCTCCTGCACATCTCCTCCCACATCTCCTGCCGTTCCTGTGCCTGCTGTGGCACATGGCTAAATAGGGTTGCCATGGAGGTATGGAATGATCACCTCCTCCTGTCGGCTGAATGGTGGAAGACGGAACGCGGGCATTATCTGGAAGACATAATGATGGTGGCAGGTCACATTCACACTGCTGTGCTGGCATACTGTTGGAAATACATTGCTATGACATGTACGACATCTGCACAGTGATCTGTGAAGGGCATTGTGGCAGTGACACAGCCGATGTTCTGGCTTCACACCATTGAGCACTGGGTGTCACATCATATCTGTGTGCCACCCCATCACACTGTACACGCACCATGTAGATGTTAGCCTGCCATGGACATGTGTACCTGGCTGCACCTATGTCCATATCAGTTGGCATAGGTCCCCATGTGACGTCTGTGGTACTGTTCACCTGGACGCTGTGTATATGTCAGTACACATCACGTCTGTGTCCATTGTGAACGTCAGCAGCGGCACTGTACACATACACATGGACACCTGCACATGCATGTGTTGTGCCATGTACTTCCACACAGCACTGCACGGGTGCTGGACAACTTGCCACAGCTCACCTGTGTTGCATATGTGATAGACATGGAGCAATGTGTAACCATGACACATTAGCAGGAAAGGCCATGCATAGCATGTACACACACACATTGTGCAGAGCATCACACAGCACCTGTAACATGACAGGGTGCATCGCCACATTACTGCTGTGTATGGTTGATAGTGAGAGTGCCTTTTGTCCATTGCACCATGTGGGACTGTGATAGCTCATGCAGCCTTGCTGGTCAGCTCTGCATGATATGGCAGGGTATGCCACATACATGGCACTGGGTGTGATCCACCTGGGGGTTGACGGTATTGGCAGGGTGGCTGTCCATTGCATATGTCATAGCTGTGTGAATATGGACATTCAACATGTTTATCACCATGGTGTGGGCACTGTCCTCGAGCGAGGTATGCTGTACACTGCTTGTTGAGGGTGTGTCTGGTGCATGCAGGTATCACACATCCATGCATACACTGTAGCCCTGGCAGGTGCAATGTGCTGGGATATTGATCGACACAGTGCTGTATGTGGGCACACACCACTATCCCATGCACATGGATGGCTGCCTGAACTTATGTGGGTAACACATATGTGTACATCCAGTGCCCTGCCACCCACATGTCTGCTGCTGCACTACACACCGCCATCCCTCCCTCTGTGAATGTGGTGTTGGGCTCGGCAGAGGTATCCATGTATGGGGACAGGGATGTTCACATAGCAGGCCCACTGATGGTATCGTCGATCTGACCATACACATATGATGCACCCCTCACACATACAACCCATTCATATTGTTGTTCACAACGGTGACACAGCTATATTGCTATGCCGGAGGCATTCACAGACATACATACACACAGGCATGCACGTCCATCTGTGTCATTGCCTGGACTATTGGCGTGGTTTGGCACCTAACGTGTTTGACTGCAGGTGGCGCAGACCTACTGTGCACATGTGTACATGGTAGGCCTGTTCTACGGTAGGCATCTGTGATGTGCTGTGCACATCTCATATCTGCACATTTGGTTGGTGTCCATCAGTCCACGGGCCAGTGGTGGGACATACAGGGATGTTGCTGAACATATATGCATGCGACCCTGTACAGCTGTGCCGCTTACCTCTCAGATGCTCATGTGTCGTGGACGTGAACACCGTACACACACATGTGGTTGTGGGCCGTCCGTACCCATCTCCACCTGTGGGTTGCTATCATCCCACACACTCCTTGTACTGTATGTTCAGGCTATGCACCTATGTGGGGCTTGTGTGCATGCACACGATACTATGTGCCTTTGCACCCATCACAGACAATGTCACACAGGTACACCGGCAGCCATACACATCGCAGCTTGTTGTCAGCACGTCACATGTGGTACACACCTAACACATCTCCTGTGGGACATGGTAATTTGTATGGGCATGTCCAGTTGTCACATAGCACAGCTACCCCTACATGACGGCTATGCAGGACATGTGTGTGGACATCTACTGTGACATGTACATGAGCAATGCCCCCTACCTACATCACATGGTACTACCTGTGGAGTATGTGTGTCTGCATCCATGCTATGGCCATAGATGACAATTGTACATCAATATGTGCAACATACCTCATTGGCGGTTGTCGTGTGCACATGTTCCATGTGTCAATGCATTGTTTGTGTCTGTTGGCGGTCATTGTGGAGCATGGTTTACATGGCTAACATAGCGTACTGTGTCTGATTCCAGGTACTTCATTCGCTAACAGCATTGTACCTGGCAATACATTCCAGCCATCATGTAGCCAGCTTAGATGACAGTGGAGGTGTTCCGCCATGTGCACATATGTCACACACGAGGGTGACTGACACACATTGTCAGGACTGGGTTCTGACTGCTGTGGCTGTGTGTACCGGTGTTGACAACCATGACTGCACCAGATGGTGTCTTCTGGATGTGTGACATTCACAACAAACACCTACATTCACATAGCAGCGCATCGTCCATGACAATGGACATTCCTGCATGAACACTGTGTACGGTATGTCTGTATGACCACTGCATATATCACTGGTGGCCACCAGCATGGCTGCCTACAACAGCAGTGTGTGTATCCTGTGCAAACATGGGTTACACCAGTCACAACACACCTGTGTCAGATGGCCCTGTAGTGGGTGACAGTGCAGTTCCATTCATCATGTAACAGTATACATCGTGCACCAGTATGTTGCAGACATGTGAACGGCTGTGCTAGTCGACATATGCACACATGACACATCACCTGGTACACTGTGTCTGCCTTGCCACCTGCTATTGTGACCACCCTGTGATGACATTGTACGGCCCACATGGACTTGGACATGTGATGGCTCAATGGTGAATTAACCCTCCAGGTGTGTGTCTAGCCAGGTGTCCAGTAGCCAGTGGTCTGCATGCAGGGATAGTCTACATTGGCCTACTCTGTCACTGGGACTGTTGACTATGGTCATACTGTTGTTATGCAGGCATGTGCTGTTTGTCCAGTCTGATAGTCGTGTTCAATCACACTACCGTGGCACACATGACGTGTGGACATCTGCCTAAGGTGTGCAGCCCACATGTACTTTTTCACATGCTATGCTGCCTGTGCAGTGGTGTCACATGTCTGTCTCCGGCAGGGCTGTCACAGGTAGGCACAGCATGCAGTGATGTGTGACAATGCTTACACCCTCCACTGTGCTGTACACTAGCACTGCACACACAGTACAGCACACATGTCATTTATCTGCAGTGCCTGGGACCTGCCTCCATGCCCTACACGGCACACCTGCCAGTCCAGATTGTACACAGATCATACCTCCCAGGCACATACCTGACTGTAACACACACGGGTGGGTGGTTCCCACACCACACCGTGATTTACACACATACTGTATATTCCCATGACACATTGCATCATAGGTAGTCCATGTTCAGATACCCATGTTCGTGGCCACGCACATTGTGACACGCGACAGTGAATACACTGTACACCACAGGTTACATGCCGGTCGGGTTGGCATACTGTACATTGCACCTAGGACAGTTGCTACTGCTATGTATTGCCAGCAACACGCCCTTCCCTAGTATGGACTCCCATGTACCCACACATGCTTGGCCATGCAGTACGCATAGCTGGGTGACACATTACACGATACATACCATACCTACACTACCCTCAGCATGCACCAAACCTCCATGTGTCTGTGTGCTAGGCCTACACACCTCTCGCCTCTGTTTGCTGAACATCCATGCTTACCATCCCTGCTAGCCACACCCTAAACACACAACCATAGCAGCATGCATGGTACATACACACTACAGCCGGTATTACTGACATCCACTGACAGTGGTAGTTGATGGCATGGCACCCCGTACGATGGACAGTCTACGTGCCTATGCCAATACTGATCACAGTGCACTTCTGCTACATTTACACACTGGCAGGGACCATGCTATTCCACACTGAGACATGGTGGTACTGGCCTTTTCACAGATGCCACAGTGGTATTCCTGTTCCATGCACACGTGCTGTATGGGCACATGTGCAGGCTGTTGCACGGTAGTTATGTTCACCTGTGTGTTGTGTGTCACTTGACAGTCATGGTGTGTCCTGATGGTGCATGACATACTCCACAGCTAGCTACCTACACATGACTGCCAGACACTGCAGTCTGGGCCCTCACACAGTGTGGTGGTATGTCTCTGCTGTTTGACTACATCCACATTCAATGCAGCATACCACGGTCATGCAGGCATTGACGACACAGATGTTGCTGTCATTGTGCCTGCCAATGGGGTACCTACCAACAATACACACTCTCACTCACTACAGGGTTCCAATCCTTGGCTGGACATTGTATTAACCCTGTGGACACATACATAGTACTGCCATGCACATGTTATGTCCGGGAACACAGTCCCAATGTCACCTCAAACCGTGAGTTGTTGTATCCCGCCAACCTGGCTGTTACATGTCTCTGCAGCAGCACACGTCAGTGACTGCTAGCCCATTCATGTCGTTGTGCACCCTGACCACCACACTACCACATCTATCACACTACACATGGATGGTACTGCATTGCACGTATGGGGCTGCATCTCTACACCCATGACTGGGCCATTCAGTATGGCACTGGGCCACATCTTGACATACATGCTTCACACACTCATTGACTACCTGCATGCCTTTCCTGGCACCCTTGTTGGGCTTCTGTGCGCCACAGCACACCACATCCCATGCTGGCCACCTGTCATATTATTGCATGGGTGGTTGGGGTGGTACAGAGGGTATCACATCAGACATGATCCGCTCTTTGCCCTTCAGCACCATTCCACTTTATGCTATTGCCAGTGTACACATCCAGCATCACATCGCCTATGTATCGGGATGTTACGCCATGTGCCTTCTGTACAGTTCACACAGTGGTGCAGGCATATAATGCTAACTACAACAAGTCAGGGACGTGTGACATTGCACGGTCCTCAGACATGTGGCCCCTCATGCTCAGTATTTGCATACGTACACTACCTGCTGTCAGTACTGTACATGCCTACATATACCACTTCTACATACCTGGCAACATTCTAGCTCATCCTCATGTTGCTGACACCCATACAGGTGTCAGTGTGGCAGATATATCATGTAGATATCATTGCATCAGTTACATCACACATAGTGCATACACATCACCTTTGCATACTGACAGTCATGCTGTGTGTATCACATGGATACTGTCCCTATACAGGCATATCACGTTGTACATGGTTGATGTACACACACATGGCCCACATGGTGCTGTGGTTGCCATATTACACCATGGGGTACACATGTGCAGGACCACGCATTTCTGGACCGTATGTCTAGCTGATACCTTGGGTGCCCTTGTACCAGTGCCATACACACATGTACACGAGGCCGTGTTACAATAACACATGTGTGGTGTACCTTACACAATGGATACAACGTTACATGTCTCAGTATAGTCATGCTGTACTCTCTACCCAGCTCAGACAGTTTACATATGCAAATGACAGTCATGTAACACATCTGTGCTCACCTGCATGCCACTAACACAGGGGTGTAATCTACTCTGCCATGGGCCATGTTCTCCGCAGTACTGATGCATGTAGTACTCCTACATGGCGTTTGCAGTGGGCAGGGTGGGAGGAGCAGTCCTGCATGTGTGCACACATGCCACATTGCTCAGCCCAGGCGTCTGTGTGACATCCACAGACTGGACACACACCATGCTGTGGGACATAGGTCCTGTGCACATCCCACAGGGCACACTGTGTCACTAGTCATGTGATAGCTTCCTTGCTGGTAGGGTGACACAGACCCATGGTACCACCACAGCGGACTGTATAGACATGACAGTTGACATCCAGTTCTGCCGTTCAGTGGACACTACCATGGGGGGGGGTCAGTACTGTGTACATTGCACATGTGTTTACACACGGCCCTGCTGGACATCATTGTGGCACACATTGCACCTGCTATGGAACGTTTGGACATGGTCACTTGCTGTTCCCTCCATTTCGGTACCTATTCTGCTACTACATTGTCCCATATGTGCAGGCCATACATATCTTGTGTATGTACATAACATTAGGCCATCGCTCCATCATGCATGCTATGCCTGTGATACTGTCTATGATTTGTGAACATATCCATCATGACAGCTTTGCATTACACATAATTGACATAGTCGCCTACTGCGTGGGATACGTGCACGCGTCGTGCGCATTCCATATGACATCGATGGTATATGCCCATGCACATGTGTGCTGTGACACTATACATACATGTCCTATCCCTTGCTGTGGCACTTCATTGTTGGATGTCCACTGCCAGCATCAGCGTGGGTGGTGGCATTGTTCTGTGTTTGCAACCCCTATGGCAGACCTGGGGTACGGTTACCACCTGTGCCACTTTGCAAGGGACAGTCCCTCCTTGGGCAGTTGTGTCCTGACAAAATATATTACAAATGGCAAATGTCCTGAGATTGTAGGACATCACTATATGCCATTCTTATGTAAGAGTTGCATCACATACTTATTTATGTATGTACATTCCTAAATGTTACAAGACACACAATAAGCAACTTAACTGCTACAAGACTACACTTTTCTTTATGCAAAAGAGTAGAGTTCTAACCTTTGTACTGACCATGGGTATGTGTCCACCTGTAACATCTGATGTGTGTCCCGAAGATTCCCCACTTTGGCCATTTGAAAAGGTGGCAAGCCGAACCTGGGGTTATCCCGGGTGTGTACATGTTGTCCCACTGCTGTGCACATGTTGTCCACAGTCGTTGGTATGCTGCGCGTTTTAGCATTACATATCCAACCTTCGCCGCTGTCTGCCTGATGGACAGGGATCTTTACCTACACACACCGTTCACATACTGTACAGATTCGCATACGTAGCGTCGCGTTACACACCGGTACATGTCGTGGGTTCGACATACCTTTCCGGCCTTTTGTTCTGAGTTCGTCTCTATTCCCTTGTTTCTCCTTCTCTATTCATGTTAGTTCGGTATGAACATACGGTTTGAATATCCAGGAGTCTTCCTTATATTCGTCACCTGAGGCATGTGTGTTAATCAGGCCAATAGCTGTTCCTCGGTGTGTACTTATGCGCGCATATCGGCGGTGATCCCCTTCCTTTCGTTCGCTGGCCGGCACTAGCCCATGGTTCTTTCCTCGTGGCCGTTGGTTATTTGCAATACCTTCATGAGGATGGTATGTATTGTATCATGTTTGTGTGACTGCATCCGCTATGTGTGGTGTCGGGCACATTTCGCTGTGGTGTTAGCCGTGGATTGTGTGTGTTGAGTATGGTATTGTGTTCGACATGTGGGTCCCGTGTCCTGGCGTCTGTCGATGGTGTTGTGCATTCAGATGTGTTACATAGCTGTTATTTTCCTGTACATAGCGGATGCAAGGATGCATCAGCCGCTGCTAGTATTTCCCAGGAGCTTGTTGTGGGTATGCCGCTGTCATTCACTGCCTGTATGTGTTTGCTACGGTTTTAGCTGTTATCCCTTTGATATGTGCAATGGGGTATATCTGCGGATGTGGGTGACGGGTACGGGTGTGAGTCTTGCATTTATACATACCAGATATGCTTGTGTGTGTGCTCCATCCCTGCTTGGGAGCTGCGGGTTACCTGTCTGTTGTTCCGGGAATGTTTGTTTGGTTGATGTCGTCTGCTGTCGGTATCGCCTGCATGTGTGCTTCCTGCACGTATTCCTCCTTCACATCGGTTATATATCTGCGGATGTTCGTCCGTGCCTACTATCCATTGGCATTTTGTCGCTGATAGTTACGGTGAATGTGGTCCCACACTTGGGGCGGCCTGTATGCTACCGGTAGCCTCCTATTCGTGTGCCGCTTGCTTACACACCGCGGTATTTACGGGACCGTGGTGTTCACGATCGGTGCCGGATAGCACATTCGTGATTTTCGCCGCATTACATGCCTGATGCTGTGTAACGTTGGCGACGGACCGTGTGGAGTCTACCTTATGGCCGCCATACCTACGGTCATGGTTTGTACATGCGTCCTTTGCATCTCCTGTTGGCTATGGCCCTGTGGTACACTTTGGAACATTTCCGCTTTGCATCGTTTTACGTTGCCACGTGCATAGCCACTGAGGAGATGTCAGTACTACTTTGTGTGTACTGCTGTACATACGCCTATGGTTCCTGTACTGTATGCCTACGCCTGTTATTACACTCCGCCTGTGACATGTCATCTACATACACAGTTTACACTGGCACACACATTACACACACACAGCGGAACACACGACAACCTCACCTCACACACACACATATTGCCGCCATGGCTGACAACCTTCTATTTCCAGAGTGAGGAACACACACAGTAGTAATGTCAAACAAATGGGCATAATGTGGAACACATAGTAATGGCATAGTGACAACTTCAGCTAAGTAGGTCATAGGTTGATTATAATATGCTGATTTACTTACAGTGAAGGACCTTTACTGACTTACTATGAGTACATTCTATTTACCAGGATGTCATTTATATACATTCCTAACAATGGATGTTTGAGAGACATTTTCAATGTGGAACTTGGAGGAACTGCGAGGAACATGAACTGTTTTACACCCCAAATGAGGTTCCTCATAATGTCGTACACTTCACTGGTATGCTTTCCGCTCGCACCGACGGTTGAACACAATACCTTCGTTGGCCGCATCGTCGCTGGCGGCGTGTATCTCCGCACCCATATCCTATGGATATGACACGCACATATCTAGGGTTGCCACCTTTCAAATACCCAAAGTGGGACATTTTCTGTAGAAACGTCAGATTTTGCATGCAAACACATACCCACGGCCAGTACAAAGGACAGCAATTCACTTTTTTGACAGAATACAAACCTGTAGCATTACAGTTGCTTATTCTGTTTATTATCATATTTAGATGTTTCTTCTACAAAATCACTGTTTTATGCAACTAATATAGAAATTATGGGAAATAGTTTTGTCCTACAATCTCAGGACATTTGCCATTTTGTCAATGTTTTTGCAGGACACAACTGCCCAAAGGGGGACTGTCCCTCACAACGTGGGACAGGTGGTAACCCTACACATATCCCGTTACTGTACCATGGACTGGTGACCATCCCGACACGCGGATATGTATTGATGCAGGTTAACATTTCCATGGCTGGCGTTACCCCCTGCCCACCCTCCAGGATGATCGGGTTGTTGGTCACTATGTTTACTATGTGGTGATTTCGCCTTACTTATCTGTGAACTTGCATCCCTGGGTTCCATATTACCCGTTGTACTTTCTATCTGTGTATGCGTACATATATTTCTACATGTGTACTGATATGTATTTCCGATTCTGTGTATGCACATGAGTACATATGTGGTCGACTTGCGGCGATAGTGGCAGCATATGCTACGCCGTGTGCTGTCGAACCGCGTCTTGTTGAGGTGTTGGCGTTCCATGCTCTGCTGGCTATTGGGTGTGCAGTGTTTGGGCGGTGCCTTTGTTGGAGTCACACATACGTCCGCACATACGGTACACATTACGGGCGGACAAGTTTGTGTGGCATCCATTTTACTGTGTGTGCAGGTCAGGAGGTGTCAGTCCATGGGGCCTACACTGTCAACGTATGTGCTATCCGTTCCTCTTTGCCAGGGCGTAGGCATATTGGGTATGCCTCTGTCTACCTACTGGGGCTGGCTCAGTGTGTCCATGGCGCTGAACGCCCTGTGCCTGTGCTTGCCCTGGCAGTTGTGGCGGGCTTGGTGGCCCTCCGGCATTATGTCCCTGCAGCAGCTGTTCCGCAGAATCATATTGTGTAGCATACAACATACTATGAATATGTGGGCACTTGTGCCTGGAGAGTACTGCAAGGCTCCACTGGATGTATCCAAGCACCGGAACCGTGATTTCAACATCCTGAACACACGCTCTATGATTATTCTCGTTTGTGCGTGTGCCTCATTATGGCGTTCTTGCATGTGTGTGTGTGCATTTCTGATGGGTGTCATCAACCACGGCTCCAGTGCGTAGCCAGCATCCCCACAAGGTGACCTTGTGTGATGTCCCCCCTGGTGAATACCTGATACAGCTGTGAGGCATGCCAGATATGGGAGTCGTGGTAGCTTCCAGGGCTGCCAGCACACACATCCATAATAATGCCCTGCATTGCACACGACCTGGCAATTGATGGAGGGTATCCCTTGCGGTTTATGTAGTGTCTACCCTGCTCCCGGGTGGTGACTTAATTTCTATGTGCATTACAGTCTATCGCACCCAGGACCTCCGGTATTGTGCCACACGGTGGAAGCGGCATATTGCTAGCCAACTCCTCCTGAGATGTGGGGAAATTTATGTGCTCATGGGCATGTGGTAACATGGCATCCAGGAACTGGTGTAGTACCCTGGATGCTGATGCCTGTGAGATGCCCATTATGTCCCGGTTGGCCTTTGAAAGGTACCTGTAGCCAGTATTCGCAAGCTCACACATACCTTTGTGTCCACTGGGACGGGCTCCCCTCTGTTGTCTCTTGTTCTCAGGCGGCCCGGCTGGCTCCACTATTTGCTGTAGCGTGTCCCTGTCCACCCTGTAGCGCTCTACTATCTCCAGGTCTCGCAGCCCTGGTAGGTCACCCTTGGTCTGAACACTCTCCTTCTCCTGTGAGGCCTACGGTGGTCGGCACCACCCTCCGCAACTCCGTCTGTCTCTGCCACATACCTATGCATCACGCCGGGCGGCACCCAGCATATACATATTAAAAGTTCCTCGTCTGTTTACACCCCACGGTGCGGCGTTTGGGGAAATCGCGCTGTGTGTTGTGTGCATTCACATTTAATACTGTTGTGCTGTATACCCGTTAATGTCATTGGGTGTGTCTGTGCGGCCGTATCCACGGATTATTTCCGTGGTTTTACGCTTGCAACTGCAATGGTACTGCCTGTAGTGTTACATTACAGTTGCCTGCATTGCCTCGCCTGGCATCTTACATTACTGCATCCTGCAGGCACATGGCATATGATGCATTTTATCTGCAGCCGCAGTTATGCTACCTCTGTACTTGGCTGTGCTATTTCGGTTCTTTGCTCTTTGCATTTCTACTACATCCCCTACTATCTTTGCACTCATATGCCTCCCCTTTCCCGTTATGCAGGAGTCTGCATGCAGAGTTGTCAGCTGACGGCGTTTGCCCTTCCTGCATTGATTGGTGTTAATTGCTCATTACGGATCCATTTACACTGCTTCCGCATTTCCCGTATTCTCCGCATTACCTTCCTATATCCGTGGTTGTTGCGGTGAGGCCGTCCACATGACTGGTTTAGGGAGCGTAGTCATCCTCGTGCACATGCATTTGTACGCATTCTGTACTCTCAGCGCATCTATTTCCTAACACGCCAGTCCTGATGCTGTGATGTGCATTGTACAGCCCAGATTTGCTGACCTCCAATATCCTTCCTCCTACGTGGCACACCCTCTGTGGTTGACATGTATCTCGTAAACCACTCCTCGGTGTAGTACCGCTACGCCGTTTCCTCCATCTTTACGCCGGCCGCATTTTTGCGATTCACTATTATCTGCCTCATTTGCATGGAATTGACTACTAATACATGGTTACGGCGCCGGACACCGCCACCACTCCTTGACAACCATTGCGCTGGGGTTGCAGCTTTACATACATACTATGGTGTGTGGTGGCTGTGCAGCTGATTTGTGTTCTACTGCTCTTTTAGGACATTGTCATATTATTTCATTGCTTTGCAACTTCTGTGCACATATCCCGGGGGTCTGCTGTTCTTTCTACATACGTGCCATTTATGTCATTTTTTACATTTTGTGCATATTTTCTTTGGACATTCTCGGTGCCTTTCCACATTGGCATATTGCACCTATATGATACCTGACTTTGACAGCCTTCCATTACACCTCCGGTATGTTTGGGTAAATGTAAACCGTTTTTTTTGGTTTACATTGCCGTGCCCTTACCTTACGCCTCGCCGCCGTGGATCGCTATTTGCCCTCATTTGCATGGTGCAATACCGCACACAGTGTGTTTTGCATACCCTCGCCGGGGCGGGACGGTCAGCGACGCCCGTAGTGCACGTGGAATTCATTCATACCTGAATCGCTAAGCAGCCATATTTGGCGTTATAACGCCGACGCTATGCTGGCGCCTGGTGCAAGGTTCATGAATCCCGGGGTATGTTTTATGGACTATATGGAACGAGAGACTAACTGAAATTAAATAAAATTGAACATGGCCTTTGACAAAGATTCTAAAGAAAATAATGTTTTGGTTATGGATAAAAGAGTGGGGGGAATGCTTAAATTGAAGTTTATAATGTATGAAGATTTGTAAATAGATGTAAATAATGTAAATATGTCAATAATATGTAATGTATATATCAATAAAAAAACTCTACTCTTTTCAGTTTAAAGATGCTTGATGGTGCTGGAGGGCTCCTACAGCAGCAAGAAAGAGGCCTAATGGAACAGCAGCATGGAGGAGAAGAGAAAAGCTATAGAGAGTTTGGTGGTGGAAAATGAGAATTTGGAGAAAATTTTGTTAGATGTGGAGAATCAGAATATAGGTAAAGATTTCTTTGTGGTGGGTGATACAAATGAGCACTGTTTAGCTGTCTCAGCAGAAAATGAAGTGAACGAGCCCATTGGAATTGTGGAGATAACAGCACTGTTATCAGGAGGCCTTGCAAATGATGTCCTGTTAAAAATAATTGAGCAAGATGATATATGTGGCACTTACACTGCCTCATGGGGTGAGATGGCAGATGACTTTTTCGGAAACGATGAGTATGGTAATGTGGAAAAGGAACCAGGTGATGTGGCAGCAGAGAATGCACCAGTTAAAACATAAGCAGCAGTGACACAGTGTAAATTAGGAAAGCATTGCCAAACTGTGAAGGAGTCTAGTTTTGTGGCAGCAGGGAATGCAGCACTGACAGCAGGTAAAAAAGGAGAGCAGCAACAGTAAGTACAACTGCTTTTAAAAGAAGCAAAGGCCATCTGT
>NC_056741.1:1766168078-1766218078 GCF_019279795.1 Protopterus annectens | reverse complement strand
TCTTTTGCCCACAAAGAAGATGACGAAACATCTATTGTCTGTCGTAAACCAACAGCCCTACCCTTGTATCCTGATGTCACTAAAGACAGGGTTAGTCCACCCCAGTATCAAAAAGAAAGAAGCAGAAAATCAAGAAAAGGTGTCCTTCGTAGTCTTACATGAGGCAGGGAAGCAGGGAAAAATACCCTCCATAGTTTTACAAAAAACAAGCAGAGGAGACTCTGGAGCTACGTAACCATAGTATAGACAAATCAGAGTAAAAACAAAAAGAAGCTAAGGTACATACCCTGTCCACACACTCATATCCCTTTACATGCAGATAAATATCTTGAGAAAAAGAAAAGAAAACAGGCTCAAACCTTTACGGTGAGCGCGGATAAAACACTTATGTTAATGTAAGCTCCGTCCAACAGAGGTAGAGGAAGGGGACAGGGTAGAGGCAGAGGGAGAAGGACTGTAGGACATTTTGAAGATTACGAAGGCAGACAAAAGAGGGGTGAATGTTTTAAATGCAGTAAGAAGGGGCATTTCGCAAGAGATTGCCGGAATCCCGGGAAATCTGCTGCTGCTCCAGATCATAGTTCAGCATGACTATATGATGGCAGCACGGACAAACCGGACCCAGGTGCTGAGGTCGACTGGCAAGAGTCAGTAATACAAAATGAGGATGATTTTGAGGATGTGAATAAAGAAGGTAAAAGGGAATGTGCAGGATGGGAACATGAGATAGATGATTTTTTAGAAAAAGGTAAATATCAGGTTGTTAGCCTGACAGCTCTAGCTACGACTATGCAGTCAGAAGTGCAACCGGTAATCATATTACAGGTTGAAGGAAAGGATGTAGAATTTTTGTGTGATTCAGGGGCCTTCAGGACCCTGCTAAAAATTCTGCAGTGCCATCCGATGTAACTTCTGATGACTATGTATTAGTCAAGGCAGCAAATGGCCGCATTTATAAGGAACCACTATCTAAACCCCTATGGTTCATGGACCCTGAAACTAACCAAACTATCAGGTTTCGAGTCATTGTCTCTAAAATTTGCCCTGTAAACTTATTAGGAAGAGATTTAATGCACGTGTTTGGCATAGCAGCTGTGCCGACTGCATCAGGGATTCTAGCCAAACGAGTAGAAATTCAAGATGTTATGTTACAGGTGGGGCAGGGTGATTTACACTACTGGTACAGTAATGATCTTGTTGAAACTGGACCACAAAATATAGTAAATGAGCTAACTAATTTGGCCTTAAGCAAATATGGCACACAACCGCCAGTGGTAGCTAAACAACTACACTGTACAATGTACTACAGAAAGTATGTAGGACCAGACGACAAATATAAAGAGCAATTCTTTAAACACAAGGTCACAAAAATCCTGTTACAAAATCTATATTGGGATAAAGCAGGAAATTCTGCGGTTACATGCAGTCTTACAAAAGATATGCAGTTACTTTTTCGCAATAATTCTATTGCACATGTCTCTGTAACAAGGGAAGAACAAATGGCATGGTATCTGGTGGGGAGGAAAGTTACTAAATGGGCTAAAATGACGCCGGAACAGTTGGCATGTAAAGGAGTTCAAGTACAAAGACTAAATTGGGTCACCCAGGCTAGACCAACAGTGCACCTCCGCGAAGACAGGCTAACACCACCCGGGGGAGGGCCATTCTGACTATATCTCCTAACCCCGCAGGAAGAATTAAAGTTACAATCAGTGCCAGACTCCTTATGGTCCCGCGGGCAACATGACATTGGGCTAATAAAAACAGCAGGACAGGTTAAAATAACTCCAAAATCCGGTTTTAGACCTCACAAGCGTCAGTATCCATTAAGTAAGAAGGCAGAAGAAGGCATTCTACCAGTGATCACGGCTCTACTACGAGCTGGGGTTTTAATTCCATGCACAGATTCACCGTGTAACACACCCTTGTTCCCAGTAAGGAAACCAGATGGGACCTGGAAAATGGTGCAGGATCTGCAGGCTGTAAATGCTGCTGTGGTACCAAGGGCTCCTATGGTCCCAGATCCATCTGTTGTGTTAAATGATATCCTTCCCACAGATAAGTATTTTTCTGTCATTGATATCAGTAACGCATTTTTTTCCATCCCTCTACAGGAAGCTAGTAGGTTTTGGTTCGCTTTTACGTTCATGAGCAAGCGGTACACATACACAAGACTGCCGCAGGGATATTGTGAAAGCCCTACAATCTTCGCAAGAAATGTCGACAAGCCTGGCACAGTTCCAACCTGAGCATGGCTGTCATCTACTATTATACTTGGACGACATCTTACTGGCTGCACCCATGGAGGCTGTCTGTGAGTCCGAAACTATTCGGTTATTGCATTTCTTGGCGAAAGAGGGACATAAGGTAAACAAATCTAAATTACAATTTTGTAAAGCTGAAGTACGATATCTAGGCTATACCATTTCAAATGCTGGTAGACAACTAGATAGCCGTAGAAAAGAAGCTATTTTACAGGCACCAATGCCCAGTACAAAAAAAGAAATGATGTCATTTTTAGGAATAACTAACTTTTGTCGTAGTTGGATTCCCAATTATGCTGAGGAAGTGAGTCCATTTTCAGAACTTATTTTTGCACTTCCCATGGCAGCACATGACGCGCTGCAATGGACAGATAAGGCAATACAGGCATTTACTAAGGTAAAGCAACTGATAGCAGGATCTGCAACACTTAGCTTCCCTGACTATACAAAACCTTTTGTTCAGACAGTAGATTGTAAGCAGGGCTTTATGACATCGGTTCTGTTGCAAACTTATGGGGATAAGTTGAGACCACACAGAAGGAACTTCATCCTACAGATAAATTTAATCTACAAACTTTACAAGTAATGCAGAAACTTAGTACAGTTCAGGAAAAACAGCGATGGATTAAATATGGGGCTATTCAAAAACAGGGAGTTTTTGTAGGGCCAAATGATAAGTATGTCTTGCCAACAAACCTTTTTAGGTATGCCTCATTAGTGACGCATGGCCCATCTCATCTGGGCCCTGCTGCTATGGTTCAGATAATCCAGCAAATTTTCTGGACCAAGGGCTTTATAGCGTATGCTAAACGATTTTGTTTATCGTGCCTGCTTTGTGCACGATACCATGGTGGTGGGGAACGGATCACCCCAGCAGCTTTCCCGCTGCCTCCATATCCATTTTACACAATCTGTATGGATTTTATTAAACTAACTCCTGTTCAACAAAAGCGATTTGTGTTAGTCATTATTGATGCTTTTACAAAATGGGTAGAAGCTTTTCCGGTAGCACACCCAGATGCATTGTCGGTATCCAAGGCCCTTACAAATAGCATTATCCCTCATTTCGGGCTACCTACACGCATCTATTCTGATAATGGTACACATTTCGTCAACCAAGTTATTAAAAAGCTGGCTGCCGCTTTTCAAATTGGGTTAAAACACCATTGTGCCTACCACCCACAGTCAGCAGGGTTGGTTGAACACCATACTGGCATTCTCAAAGGCAAGTTACGTAAACTCATGGCCGAGACACATCAGTCTTGGATAAACTGCTTACCTCTGGCACTCCTGTCAATGCGTACCACTCCCACTTCAAAAGGGGTCACACCATTTTGAACTACTATACGGGAGACCTTATTACGTCCCGCAGTGGCAAGGTCTTTTGCCTGCGGAACGTGAGGGGGGTAAAGAGATAGCAGATTACATGAGGAAAATGCTGACAAAAACTAACACTTCTCTAACGAATGATTATTTTTCAGATCAGAAGAACAACAGGATCCTGAAAGTGGAACCAGGAAACTTGAGGAACACTGATTAGTACTAATCTTGTTTTGTATAAATATCTGACTATTGTAGCAATGCAGAGAAATACCGGAAGGGAGCAGCCTTTCCCACCAATATGCATATGCTTTGTCTTTTAATGTTTCAAATTGTTGGATATGCACAGCTATCCCTACTGTACATGGTGGTCTGATGTTAGGTACAGTCCCTTTGGGGGCAAATGATATATGGACTAATTTACTGTTTGAAACTTCAAACGTAGCCTTAAAGGACAAAATAGCACTACCCCTCATGGGTCGCTAAAATGGAACTGTATGTTTCCAGAGAACTGGAAAAATTAAGGTTGGATGGAGTCAATGTAATGTAACCATAATTCATAACTGTACAATAGATGGGCACTGTGCAACGAGTTTCAAGCCTATAAGAGTACTTATTAATAGTACAGGGCTTATTAATGTCACAAGCTTTGTTAAAAAAATGTTATCTGTGTATGATCTTTTGTTTAAAGGGCTACAAGACAAAGGAAATCATTCTATTCCAGTAAATATCACCCTCAAGGTGAATGATTGTTATTTTATCTGTGGTAAAAAAGCATACAAATGGTTACCAAGGAATTGGTCAGGCAGTTGCTTTTTGGGCTATTTAGCACCAGCTATAAGACATACATTTTCTCTTCCCCAAGGTAAAATACGAAATGTACGTGCTGTTAATAAACCTGTTAATCCTGTAGGTAACGTTGATGCATCCTGGATCTATCATCAAGATTTGGCCCACTGTAGCAGCAAGGGACTGTCACACATGGACTTGGGCGATGATATTATTTCTTGGGCTGGTATTCTTCCAGCTTATGGGACAGTAAAATCTATTTGGGAGCTCAGAAAACTGTCAAAACTGTTAGAAACTCTGAGCAATGCAACTTTTTCTGCGCTAGGATTGGTGACGGATGAGTTAACTGCAATAAGGACTGTAGTGTTGCAGAATCGTATGGCGCTTGATTTCACCCTAGCGGCGAAAGGAGGTACTTGCAAGTGTTGTCCGTTCATTACAGACAACTGATATGACATTAACAGTCATCTGGAGATCCTACAGCAAGTTTCTGAACTTATAAAACCAGGACAGAATCCATTAACTGACTTTTTCCAAAATTGGTTTGGAAATTGGGGAACAGTACTCATGAATGTCTTAATTGCTGTATGTGTTGGTGCCATTATATTCCTACTGTTGGGTTGTTGTTGCATTCCTTGCATCCGAATGATAATATCAAATGTATTGTCTGCTAATGCAACTAAAGCTTATTATTCTGAATATACAAAACATGAGTCATGCAAAAAACTGTATGAATAAAATATATTACAGATGATACAAAGTGTTGTTAGGGGGGAAATGTAGTAGAAATCTTTGTGTTCAACATCTTTGTATCATGCACAGTAAGGGTTAAAATGTGAAACTGCATTGCGTGCAAAGAAATAAGCTAAAATGAGTTGTTTTTCTTGTAAGGAATTTGCTGACCAGAAAGGAATGCACAGATGTTACTTTGGTCCAGGCACAGGCCTATCTTGGGACTGACCTCTGACCAAGGAGGAGTGCATAGATGTTACCTTGATGTAGGCACCAACCTATCTTGTGTCTGACTTTTTACCATCTAAGGCTCCAGTGAGTGAATTTATAGCCTTGACTGAAATTCCTTGTCTAGTAACCAGCTGCTGTGTATGTACAAAAGAGGGTATAAAAACCCATGTAAAGTGTACAGAAATTAGACTGCTGACAACCAAGAACTTTGTGGCAGGTCTCCATGCATGTAAAATAAACTCTTTTTTGGCCTACCTTTTTGCTGCGTGATTCTTCCAGTATATGTTAAGAGTATTAAAATCTTTTGACATGTACAAAAAAAAACAAAAACACAACCAAAAACCAAACTAAACATTTGTAGCAGGGGGGCAAGCCCCCCTCCACCCCCCCGCTACTTAATTATACCAACTCCGAGATCGCACTACAGTGTGGAAAAGGGAAATCTTCCTATTTCGCACTGTACGGGGATCTCCATACAGTCCGTTTGAACTTTTAAAAGTTCGATAATATGGTTTTGGCCATATGAGCTTCGAACTTTTAAAACTTCAACTGAAGGGGACCCATATATATATATATATATATATATATATATATATATATATATATATATATATATATATATATATATATATAAAATAAACAGTGAATTTGTTTGAAACACAAACCATCGAACAAACTCATTTATGAGTATCATTAATGCCGCCTAAATCATCTACAAATAGTCAAATAGTAAATCCCTTTGGACCTGCATAGCTACATGCATATCTCAATATATAATTAGATACACATACATATGTGTATGTATACATGCATGTATATATGCAAATCTTTGCACTTTTTCCCTAAGTAGTGTACATACACAGGCAATTTACTTACATATGTATGCATCTTATAATTAACAGACATGGTTGACACTATCCATAGTCACACATACCAAAATAAAATATTTCATGTTCACCCACAAATATGGTGCTTATGAAAGTATATACTGATGTCCACACAAATGTTCATACTCCCATGATGGTGCTACAGATATCTCTGACTTAGATATGCTCTGCATAATAACACTTATTGCAAAGTTTAGCCTTACCCAGTGTGCTATTTTCAATTTCTGAATACCCACCTACTGTGTTTTATGTCCTTTAAGAGTACCAACAATGTACACCGATTACATGATACCTGTAAACAAACATTTCATTCTGTATTTTAATAAAAAATTCAAACAAATGGATATGTGCTGTACTCGCTAAGTCTCCATAAAGTAAATTAAATTTCTGTATGAAATTATTTAATTTACTTCCATTATTCAGCTATTTGTTTGTTTATATATTAATTTCAGTTTGATAGCCATATAAGTGGACTGGCTGACAGACTCCTCTCACTCCCAGCCTGGCATCCACAGTACAAGACACCAACAGAACATGGAAAATAGAATAAAGTATTATACCTCTTTCTCAACAAATATCAAACAGTTTGGCAAAATGCAGAAGTGGAATTCAAGCAAGATAATAGATAAAAATATAAGAAATGGAAGTTTAAGCAAACTAGAATTAGAACTCTGAAGACCAAAATAATAAAACTGGACAGACAAATTAAACATACCGTGAGACAAGATCAGGAAAATTTTGAAAAAAACCACAAAGATATTGTGCATAATAGAAAATAATTTCATATACATATATATGGGTCTATATTAGAAGAACGAAAGTGCATATGTGCGACTACATAAAAGTCGACACATAATGCGCGAAAGCTGTAAACAGCGAATGGATACATGATCAAATTTTTTCCTAGTGGCCATTTGTAAAAAATAAAATTAAAAAACATTATCAGGTAGGGGCGTCGCCCCCTATACCCCCAATGTGCGGGGCTGTGTCCCCCACACCCCCCCTAACTAAATATACGAACTCTGAGATCGCACTATAGCGAAGGAAAGGGCAATTCCGTGTAGTTGGCCAACAACCTCCTTGCCCTGTGACATATTCATTGAATCGCTTAAATGCAGTTTGATGAATATGTGTCGCTCTTTACATGTTTGCTCAATAGCACTTTTGTGCTTCTAATATAGACACAGTATATATATACACACACACACACACACACACACACACACACACACACACACACACACACGATATGGTAGGACTAAAAACATACCTATGAGATTTGATTTACATCGATTGAAAGGTGAGTAATTAATATAGCACACAGTGATTTACAATGTGGTTTCATTTAAGAACCTGGGTATATTGGTAGATTCTGCTTTGAGAGTTTTTTTTTCTGATCATCTCAGCAAATTGGTTAATGATCACTTTTTAAAACTATAGGCTGAAAAAAAAGGTTAAAAAAATTCTAGGAAATCAGAAATGTTGAAATTATGGATTTTAAGTTACACTAGACCCAAATTTGAGTATGGTATAATACTTTAGAACTCTTAGCATAAAATTAGTATGAGTACATTGTAAAGAGCACAGCAAAAATATACCATGGCATTCATGGATGTGAAATATTAAGGGCCGGATTCACGAAGGCTTGCACGGAGTCTAAGAGTAGAGTAAGACTCCAGACATCCAATATGTCTGCCGAGCGATCCAGCAACAGCCGGCAGGGGCGTGCATGAGAGCTCCTAAAACTACTCTTACACGGACAGTGTTATGTTATGCAAATTACCTCATTTGCTGCTGAAAGCATTCCAGTGAGAGAGAATTGTTTGAGGTCATTGGCTGACTGAGGTCACCTGGACTACAGCTTAGGCTAAGCACCTCATTGGTTCTTTTGAGATTTCTTTCTTAAAAGCTGTCTCAGGTTTCAACTTTCTGTTACCTAAGAAGTTAAGTTGTGAGTGTTTCTGCCATTTCACACTGAGCTAATCGAAGGAAGGACACTGAGCAAACTCGGAACTATAATATATAACATTAAGTATCCTGTTTTTTGCTTATTTTGTTCTTTATTTCTTTGTTATTTATAGCACTTTGTGTACTGTGTATTTTTCTAGCTAGTTTCACTGTGTGTGAGGTATTAACTGGAAATTGTCCACTTTTATTAAGCATCTGTTGGGTTGTTTGTTTGCAGTTAAACTATTTTTTCTAGAGGCTCCTTTAGCTGTTTAAAGCTTTCATTTAAAGGCTCGCTGCCGCTTTTCAGCTGTGAGAAACATTTCTGCAGTTTGTTTCCCACCCTCCCTCCGTGTTGGTATAGTGTTTTTATAGTTGGTGGCTTTGCAGTTGCCCGCCTCTAGTGTAAATTTGATCTGGGACCCTCCTCACAGTTTAGTGTCATTACCTCATTCTACCCAGTACAGGGAGAACATTTGAGAAGGCCAATCAGCTTAGTTTCTGCTTCTCCTTTCTCTCTTTCCACTAAAAAAAAAAAAAAAAAAAAAAAAAAAAACTTTTTCTAAGCTTGTTTCCTGCCTTTCCTGTGGGTAGTCTAGCCTGGATGTCGATTTGCTGTCCAGGACTATTTGTAGGCTTCTAGGCCCCCAAGCCTTTCTGTGTTGGAGGGAAGCCTTCTAGCTTAATTTTGTTTCTTAGAACTAGCTAGTTTTTTGTTTTAGCACTTGTTCAAAACTTATTGTAAGCACTAAATAAGCAACAAATTACTACAGCACTTAACTTTCCTCACTGTCTAGAGGAAAACAGTTTCTAGTACTTAACAAATAAGCACCTATCCAGGCATGTCTAAGGGTCAACCCCTGGTGTTTTCTCCTGTCTACTTGATTAATCTGGGCATCCTGTGGCAATGCAGTAATTGCCTCATGTACACAGACAACCCTCTCCTTCTACCACCCAACACTACAACCTGTGAGAGATGCACTTATATAGCCAAACTGGAAGCAAAGCTCTCTTCACCCAAGACTGGACTAGACAGTCAAGAGGAGAAGGTAAACACTTGCACCACACCACACTCAGCACATAGTCCCTCAAAACCTACACTACCAAAACACACACACAGAAACATAAAACACTCACCTACATTCACGGAGGTTCTCAGTAAAAACCTGCCCAAGCAACAGGGACCTCCAAAGCAGAAACACAAGCAAACTCCACCCCCCAACACAACCCAAATGACACATAGCCCACAAACCCAGTGTGCCACTCAACCACAGCCCATAAGGCATAACAACGTACCCAACACTCTAGTCATAGGTGACTCTATAGTCAGGCACACTAATGTTCCACTCACCAGGCTAAACAAGGAGAAAGTTACTGTTAGCTGCCTGTCGGGTGCCAGGATCTGCCACATAACGCATGCACTCAGGTCACTCCACAACAAGTACAAATATGACTCTGTCATTGTCCATGTTGGTGTGAATGACCTGAGACATACCTCCTTGGACTACATGAAAAGGGACATGGAGGAGCTGTCCGATCTTGTAGCCCAGGCAGGTGTGACCCTAGCTCTGAGTAGCATCCTGCCATCACCCAGAATGATACCACAGTACAAGGACAAAATGATTGACTTCAACAATTGGCTAAGCTTCTGGTGTCATTCTAAGGGGATCCAGTATCTGTCTGCCTGGGATGACATGATTGACAAGCCACAATGCTTTGCCAGAGATGGCCTGCACCTGTCGCCCCTGGGATTCCTGATACTGGCTAAGGCTCTAGCCACCCCTATTTTTTTAGGCAAGGTTCAAATGACAAATTCACCACCCTAACAGGTACAGGCAAGAAGAATCTGAGGGTATTGCTACTCAATGCTAGAAATCTAAACCGCAAAATGCACTCACTCAAGGCACTCCTTAAAACGGAGAACATCGACATCTGTGCAGTGACAGAGACCTGGTTCAAGGCGCCAGAGATTACCCCTGCATTACCAGGCTATAATTCATACCACACCTTTCGGCTACCTAACCTGGACCGAAACACTAAAGGCGGAGACGTGTCCATATTCATTAAGGATATCCACACCTCCAGGCTAGTTGCTCAGCATAATGCATCCGAGATTATCCAAGTGCAACTAACTCTGGGCAAGACTGTGATCCAAATTGTAGCTTGCTACAGATCCCCCACCATGTCCCAGGATTCCCACTCCTCATTTCTTAATACACTGGAAAATATTAGGGTACAACCTAACACCCTAATAATGGGCGATTTCAACTACCCTACCATTAACTGGGAAAACTACTCATGTACCAACTCTTGTGCTCAACGTTTTCTGGAATTCATAAATTCCAATGCCATGGATCAACTTATCCACACCCCCAATAGGGGCAGCAATATCCTAGACCTGGTTATTACCAACATGGGCAACCGGTGCTCCACACCAGAGGTCAATTCCTCGTTGGTCAGATCCGACCATAAGCTAATCACCCTAGACATCCACACCCCCCCCATTAGGAAAACCACAGTAAAAAATGTCACCAATGAAAACTTCACGCTTCTTAAGACAGAATTGGCAAACTTCACGACACCCATGCTGACGGACAATAGAGGTATGACTGCTGAATCCTACACAGATGCACTTTATAAGCATTTACATGAGTGCATGGATCGTGCAATCCCTAACAGAACCAAGATGCTATCCTCCAAAAAAAGGAAGCCAATCTGGTGGTCCCCTGCCATAAACAAACTCTACAGCAGAAGAAAGAAACTGTTGCAAAAAAGAGTAAAATCCCATGATTGGAGAAACTCGTCAGCTTCAGTAAGAAGCTGAGATCCCTCATAAAATCCTCCAAAGCTAGTTATGAAAACAAAATCGCCTCTAAAGACAACCACAAAGCATTCTATAGCTATGTCAAGAATCTCAGTGACAACACTCAGATCTGCTCTGAGTTACAGCACAATGGCACTAAATCTACAGAACCAACGGATATTGCCAACATCCTGGCAGATAGGTTCAGTGCTAACTTTACCCCTCTGTCATCCCCTAAAGGGCCCATTTCTATACCAGAAGAATGCAAAGTTCCTGTAATCACTGCTGCACAGGTAAAAAACACACTATCCAAAGCCAAGAACACAGCATCCATGGGACCTGACGACATCCCAGGCTGTGTTCTACATGAACTACAGAATGAACTGGCACCCCACCTAAGTACCATGTTCAATCATAGCCTCACCTTAGGCTATGTGCCCACTGAATGGCACACAGCGACAGTTATCCCACTCCACAAAGGGGGAGCCACCACAGACCCCGGAAACTACCGCCCCATTAGCCTAACGAGCCTTGTCTGCAAGGCTATGGAGCGTATCATCATGGAACTTATAAACAATGACATTGGTAATCTCCAAACTCAGGACCCCACCCAGATCAGGTTTGTAAAAGGCAGATCATGTCTCCTAAACCTGATAGACTTCTTTGAACAGTCACCAAAGCCGTAGATGAGGGTAAGGTGGTTCACACAGCCTATCTAGATCTCGCCAAGGCTTTTGACACCATCCCCCACTCTGGAATTATAGATAAACTCACTAAACTAGGTATAAATCCCTATGTCACAAGATGGGTTGCCAACTGGCTCACTGACAGAACCCACACTGTGAAAGTAGCAGACTCCAAATCCAGCTTCAGACCAGTGACAAGTGGAGTACCACAGGGTTCAGTCCTGGGTCCTCTCCTGTTTGGTATCTACTTCTCAGAAGTACAGGCCAACACAGAAGGTCTTTGGCTAATGAAGTTCGCAGATGACTGCAAACTAGGAGCCATAATCAAAACTCCTAACGATGTGGACATCCTACAAAAGGGCCTTGCTGAGACAGATGCCTGGTGTCAAAGCCATGGCCTCAAGCTCAATGCCAAAAAGTGCATTTTCATTCCTTTTGGTAAAACCTCAGTACCCATAGGTGGTAGTCTACTTAACACAGAAAGTGTGATAAGAGACCTTAGGACACAGGTGGACAGTAGTCTCTCCTTTGATAATCACATCGCCACAATAGTCAGGAAATCCTTCTATGTGGCACACCTCATCACAAAAGATTTCTCATCCAGGAAAAAAGATGTCATTGTTCCCCTCTACTCGTCACTCATTAGACCCATTATAGAGTACAATGCCCCTTTTGGTATGTACCTCACAAGACATCTACAACAACTGGAAAGGCCACAGAAATACCTCACAAAGAGGATTATCGGCCTCAAAGAGATGCTCTATGCAGACCGTCTCAAAAAACTGCAGTTTTACTCCATTGCATATCGCCTACTCAGAGGCGATCTCTGCCTAACACACAAAGCTATGTCAAACCCAGAGCTTTTAGACATGTTCCACTTAAAGAAATCCCAATCCCTATGAGCTACATGCTCTAGGGACCTAAACCTTGTCACCACAATAAACAGAACATGCTGGAGGGATAGATTCCTGTCCAAGAGACTTCCCATACTCTGGAACAAACTACCTATCTATATCAAACAAAGCTCCTCATTAGCACTCTTCAAGAAAAATCTTGATGATTGGATGGAAGATAGGAAATTCACCCCGGGGATCACTTCTGTGCCTCTGGTCGACAGTGGCACAGGAAAATAATTTTCTTGGGTGGCGAAAGCCGGGGTACCTTTGGCTAGGCTTATATAGGCCCTAGGGCCAATAGCCTAGTACCTACCTATGAACCTATGAACCTATAAATGAGGTAAATTTGCTATCCAGGAAACACTAACCTGTCTGAGTAAGAGTAGAGTTATTTTCAGAAATGTACTCCGTTGGTAACGGAGTACCGTTCTGCAAATAGCAAAATAGAGCTTTGACAGCTCCAAATAAAGGATGCATCCAGTTGAGGAAGCATGCCAATGGCCAAATATAAGGCCACTGGCATTTTAATGTGCTGCAAAATATTAAAAATAATATTATTTTTTTCCCCGATCTCCGATGTTTAAGCATAGCTCAGTGCCGCGCAGCTGTGCGGCACTATAAAAACCAGAAAATAAAAACAAAAAAGCCAAAAATAGGCATTTTATTAAAAATATTCCTCTGCCATGCAGGTGAATGGCAGGCTGAAGACAACATGGTTACTGAGTAGTGGTTGCTAAGGGGGGAAGCTCAGTTTGAGAGATGTAACCAAGCATTAGTAGGCAATCCTATGCAAATGAGGATAAGGATAGTGAATCCCAATTTTTCCTGCCATGTGAACCATGTCCCTAGAGTGTAAGTGTAGGATTAGGGGAGTAGTAGAGTAGAAGATAGGTGACATCATGAGGGAGTATGTATCAAAGACTGTAAGGTTATTGGAGCAGAGTGGCATGTGTTTGCTGTGAGTTACTCAGGGCTGGAAGAGGCATGTCTACAGTTGTCTTAACTGAAACCCAGAAACTGAAGGTGTACGCCGTGGATATCACCAAAGTTTCTTGCAAAGATGCTTACACTGTGTGTGCATGCCTGTAAACCTGCCTAAGCCTGTGTGCGCATGTGTGCACCCGTGTAAGCCTGTGTAAGGCTGTCTATGCCTGTGTGTGTGCATGTGAACCTGCCTAAGCCTGTATAAGCCTGTGTAAGCCTGTGTGCGTGCGTATGCGCTCGCATGCGCGTGTTTGCGCTTGTTTGCATCGTACTGCCCCCTGTGGAAACAGAAAGGGAAAAGGAAGGAAAAGAAGTAGTAGGAAGTTAACCAAGGAGAACTAGCAGAGCTGCCAGGTGAAATCAATCAGAATCAGCCAATTACACAGGCAGTACACTAGCCCAGCCCAGCACTTAAAACTCTGCAAAGAACATTCCCCCATGTTTTTCTCAGAAGCTCTGCAACACTGCAGTCTACAAACAGATGTGAAACTTAAAAAGTTTAACTGAGACAAAAAAATGTTAGGGGCTGCCATTGCTATTATAAGGCAACATGTGCAAGATGCTGATGGGGGTGCCATTGTGAATTCTGCTGAGCAACCCACAGTGAGGAGACGGAGAAGAGTGTACAGACCCAGGGTAACCTACCAGGAGCTACATGAGCTGGAGATAGTGGAGTGCTATAGAGTGGACAGAGACCTCCTGCAACAAATTGTTGAGCTGTGCAGGCCACGCCTCACACACAAAACCAACAGAGGGGAACCCATCCCAGTGGAAACCAAGGTATGTGTCGGCCTAAGAATACTAGCAACAGGTACCTTCTAGAGACCAACTGGTGATATGATGGGGATTTCACAGGCATCAGCATCCAGGATACTGTACCAGTTCCTGAATGCCATGTCAGCACATGCTGGTGATCATGTATATTTCCCCAATTCCCATGAGGTATTGGCCAGAAATATGCGTCTCTTCCAGCAAATAGCAGAACTCCCTGAGGTAGTGGGTGCAATTGACTGCATGCACATACACATCAAAGCATCAGCTGGTGAGCGGGGTAGGGCCTACATCAACCGCAAGGGCTTCCACTCCATCAACTGCCAGGTCGTGTGCGATGCCGAGGGCATAATACTGAATGTGTGTGTGGGCTGCCATGGAAGCTACCATGATTCCCATATCTGGCATCTGACACAGCTGTACCAGACATTTGCCAATGGGGACATCCCTGATGGTCACCTAGTGGGGGATGCTGGATATGCACTGGAGCCGTGGCTGATGCACCCATCAGAAATGTACACACACCTGAACACGAACTCCATAATGAGGCACACGCACAAACACAAAATGTAATCGAGCGTGTGTTTGGGATGCTCAAGTCATGGCTCTGGTGCCTGGACACATTTGGTGGAGCCTTGCAGTACTCACCAACTACATGTACCCAAATTGTCATGGTATGTGCCATGCTGCACAATATGATCCTGCGAAAACAGCTGAAGCAGGAACAGCATGGGGCAGGGCCAAACAGCCCCCCACCATTGTCAAGGCCTGCACAGGCACAGTGTGACTCGGAGGAGGAACAACCTGAGCCTGCCCCAGTAGGCAGAAGGAGGCGTGCCCAGTATGCCTTGGCCTTGGCAAAGAGGCAATGCATAGCACATAAACTGGCTCAGTATGAACCCTGGAAAGGATACTTCTCTCTGACTCGCACATAAAATAAAAGGGATGCTTAACCTGACACTACCTGTTTCCACACATGTATAGGGAGTGTATTATGTGCATCCGACATAGGCAGCCCTGCAGCACCACCTGAGGCATGATTGCCATGTTTTAAGCAATATAAAGCAGTGCTAAGCAGCTTTTACCACTATTTAGTATATGTAAACAAAATTGCTCAAGCTAACTAGCACAACGTCGGGCAACATTAAGCAATGTTGGGCAAGGTTGGGCAAAGTTGAGCAAAGTCAGGTAAACATGCTCATATGTGCTTTACTGTTCTTTAAGCAGTCTGGTCTGCCCAGCATGAAAATAAAAAGCTGTGACAGGGCTCGAACCCAGGGTACTGTGCACTATAGTCACAGTACTGATCCACTAAGCTATGACAGCATTACACTGGCACAGCCACAGCAGGACAGTTGTACACTAATGCAAACACAAAGAAATGCTGTAGCATGCCCCTAAAGAGGCATATGGGTAACCTCCCCCACAGGCCTATGCAGACAGAGAACAGCAGGCCAGGCGGTGTGATGTGGGTTGGGTAGGCTATGAAGTTGCAATCTAATATGCGTGACAGTGGACACTAAGATCTGTAGCACAGTAGTATGCCTCAAGCCAGTACGATAGGCAACAGTACAGACTGAAATGGAGTACCTTACATAGCAGTGCAGGCCTAGCAAATGTGTATAAGTGTCAGGTGAACCCCTCATCCTATGTACACCCACAGTAACAATCAGGTGTGCCCCCAGGTAGAAATGTACAAAGAATAGCTGTCCCCCCTGTATGTAGAAATGTTAATAAGCCTATGCAAAGTGTCTCATGGAAGCCCTGCAGGCACAGCATGATCCCTGTTGATTTATGACACAAAGGTGAGCCCTGCTGTAAAAATACAACTTGAGTTTCCACACACATCTAGTATAAATGTCTATAGTGGCCAACAAATGTAGTGGATTTCATTCAGCATCACACTGAAAGGTCATACTGGGCATGCTCACACTCTTAGGCTAAATACGGAGGTGATAATAAGGGATCTATGGACAAATGTGGTTAGTCATCTCTACTTTCAGAAACACATTCACAAAGTGCTCAGAAAATCATGCTATGTGTTCACACAACCTGCCAAGGTCTGTGCATGTAGGTCATAGGAGGTTCCCTCTACTCATCAGTCATCAGACACGTCAGAGAGTACCACAACACACTTGCGTTGAATCTGACTAGGCACCATCAGCAGCTGTAAAGACCACTGAAGTACCTCAACAAGAGGATTACTGGCCTCAAACAGTTGCCCCATGCAACAAGACTGAATTTAACCCAATCTGTACTCTGTTGTATACTGTCTACTCAGGAGATCTCTGCACAACAGAGAGGTCCATGTCATGGCAACACTCAGATCTGTTCTGAGTTACAGCTCAATGGCACTAAATATACAGACCCAACTGATATTGCCAACATCCTGGCAGATAGGATCAGTGTTAACTTTACCCCCCCCCTCACCCATGAAAGAGCACATCACTATAATGGAAGACTGCAAAGTTGCTATCATCATGGCTGCACAGGTAAAAAACACTCTCCAAAGCCAGTATCACAGCAGCCATGGTACCAGATAACCTCCCAGGCTGTGTTCTATACAAACCACAGAATGAACAGGCACCACTCTGACGTGCCATGTTCAGTCATAGCCACACCTCAGGCTTTGTGCCAGCTGAATGGTGCACAGTGATGGTTATCCCACTACACAAGGGTGGAGACACCACGGACCCCAGGAACTAGCGCCCCATTAGCCTGATGAGCCTGCCCTTCAAGGCCATGGAATGTATCATCATACAACTTATAAAAAATACAGTTGTAATCCCCAAAGCCTGGACCACAACCATGTTGGGTTTGTAAAATGCAGACCATGTCTCCTAAACCTGATAGATGACATTGAAGCAGTCACCAGAACCGTAGACAAGGGTAAGGTGGTTTGCACAGCCTATGTAGATCCTACCACGGCTTACAACACCACCCACACTCTGTAAATATAGATAAACCCACTAAATGAGGTATAAATTGCTATGTCATAAGATGGGTTGCCAACAGGTTTACTGACAGAACACACACTGTGAAAGTAGCAGACTTCAAGTATGACTTTGGACCAGTGACGAGTGCAGTACCACAGGGTCCAGTCCTGGGTCTTGTCCTGTGTAGTATCTACTTCCCTGAAGTAAACTTTAACATGGAAGGTCTGTGGCTACTGAAGTTTCCAGATGACTGCAAACTAGGAGCCATAATTGTAAACACTAAAGATGTGGACATCCTACAAAAGGGCCTCACTGAGACAGATGGCTGTTGTCAAAGCCATGGGCTCTAGCTCAATGCCAAAATGTGCATTGTCACCCCCTTTGTTAAAAACTCTGTAGCCATGAACTACAACATAAGCAGTAGTATACTTAACACTGAAAGTGTGACAAGAGACCTTGGGTCACAGTGGATAGTGGACACAACTGTGATAATCACATCCCCACAGTAGTCAGGAAATCCTCCTATGTGGCACATCTCTTCACAAAATGTGTCTCATGCAGAATAGAAGAGGACATTGCTCCCCTTTACTCATCACTCACTAGAACCATAATAGTGTACTACGCCCCTTTTGCTATGTACCGCACAAGACAACTACAACAACTGGAAAGCTTGCAGCAATACCTCACAAAGAGCATTAGTGGCCTGAAATACATGCCATACACAGACCATCTCAAAATGCTCCAGCCGTACTCCCTTGCATATCGCCTACTCAGAGGTGTTCTCTGCCTAACATACAAAGCTATGTCAAACACAGAGCTGTTGGACATGCTCCACGTAAAACACTCACATTCCCTCTGATCTTCGGACCCAAAACCAATAGTGAAATACCAAAGGAAGGGGTGTATCCATTTACCTTATGGATACCCACACCTACAGATTAGTGGCACAGCATGAGGCCTTGGAGGCCATGCAAGTGCAACTAAAATTGGGCAAAGCTGCTTAACAGGTTGTAGCCTGCTACAGATCACCTACCTTGTCTCAGGAACCTCACTCAGTAGTCCTGAGAACAGTGGAAAATACAAAGGTCCTATCAAACACCATTATATGAGGAGATTACAACTACCCTAACATTGAGTGGAAGAATTACTCATATACAACGTCCTTTGCCCAAGGTTTCCTAGAGTTTAAAAACTCAAACACCCTGGAACAGCTGGTCACCATGCCCACTGGAGGTGACAACATACTGGACCTGATCATCACCAACATAGGGTACCAGTGTACCACAACAGAGATAAACCCCTCGCTGGGAACATCAGATCATAAAGTAATTACACTGGACATCCACATCCCCCCCCCAGTCAATGAAACCACTGTGAAGACATTTTCAAATGCAAACTGCACACTTCCCAAGACCAAAGTGGAAAGTTCCAAAGCCCCCTTGCTATAGGATAATGCCATACAATCTGCCAAATAATTTACACGTGCATCCTATGAACATCTACAGGGATGCATTGATCGAGACATCCCAAATAAAACCAAGATGCATTCCTCCAAAAATAAGAAACTAATCTGGTGGTCATCGCCCCTAAATAAGCTAGACAACAGCAGGAGGAAACGAACACATGACAGAGCAAACTTCACAAAAGGAAAGGCATCACTGATCATTATTAGGAAGAAACATTGATCGCTCATAAAACAATCCAAGGCCAGTTTCTAAAGACAAATTGCCAAGGAATGTAAGAATAACAACAACAAAGCCTTCATTGGCTATACCAAACATGTAGGTGGCAACTTCCATATATGCTGTCAGCTACTGAAAAATGGCAAGAAATACACTGAACCAACTTACATTGCCCAAAAGGGCCTGTGTCCATTCCAGAAGAATGTAGTGCCCCAGACTTCATGGACATGCAAGTAAAGACAGCCCTCTCCAAAGCTAACAACACAGCATCAATGGGACTGGATGGTGTCCCAGGCTGTGTCGTACACCAGCCCCAAAAGGAACTACACCCTCACCTACATTCACTGTCCATACTCAATCGTACCACAGGCTATGTACCCAAAGAATGGCATACACCAACAGTCATCCAGCTCCACAAAGGGGGTGCCACAACAGAACCTGGAAACCATTGCCCTATAGGTCTACTCAGCCTGGTCTGCAAAGCTATGGGGCAAATTATAATGAAACCCATAAACAGAGACACTGGAGACCTCCAGACACTGGACTCTACCCAACTTGGCCTTGTTAAAGGCAGATCCTGCCTCCTAAACCTAGTTGACTTATTTGAAACAATTACCAAGGACATAGATGGAGGTGAAAGTAGTCCACACAGCCCACCTGGACCTCTCTAAGGACTTTCTTCACCATTCCCCACTCTGTCATCATGGACAAGCTTACCAGCTCGAACATTAACAGCTATGTCACAGGATGGGTGGCCAAGTGGCTCACAGATCAAACACACATGTTCAGGGTTACGGGTGCCATGTCTGACTCTAAGCCAGTCACAAATGGCATCACACAGGTCTTGGTTCTGGGACCCCACCTTTTCAGTAGATGCTGCTCAGAGGTACAGGCAAGCACGGGAGGAGTATGGCTGAACAGGTTTGCAGATGACTGCTAACTGTGGTCCATAATCGACTCTATGGCTGACACAGACATCCTTCAGATGGGTCTTACAGAGACAGATACCTGGTGTCAAAACAATGCCCTCAAGCAGAATGTCAAAGAATGCATAGTCATCCCCTTTGGATAAAACAAAGTGCATACAAATTACCACATAGGTGGTAATCTAGTATGTACGGAGAAAGTCATTATGGCCCTGGGGACACAGGTAGATAGTAAACTCTCCTTTGATGATCACATGGCCAAAGTGTTTAGACATTCCTTCTATGTAGCCCACCTAATGTCACCTAATGTAACCCACTTTGTCTAGTCTGATGATGTCACCATCATACAAATATACCTGTGGAAAGGAGAAATCACAGTAATGGGTATAGCGTGTCGTGTAAATGCGTACTCCTGTAGTATCATGAAGTAGTTAGGTAGGGGTTTGAATCCTGCACTTGACAAGTGTGTGTGTTCACGTGTGATCTCCTTGGAGAGGAGCAACCTTTTCGGAGAGTAGTAAAACACCTTAAAAGTGGTATACTAATCTTTGTCAAATCTGATGATGTCACCATCCTACAAATATACCTGTGGAAAAGAGAACTTCCAGTAATGTGTATAGCGTGTCATGTTAATGCGTACTTCTCTAGTATCATGAAGTAGTTAGGTAGGGGTTTGAAGCCTGCACTTAGTGAGTGTGTGTGTGCTCTATTTGTGTGACACTGTTGGTCAATGTGTTGTGGGTTTTGCTTTTACTACTGTATGACAACAGTATGTGCATTGCACATGTCAGGTAGCTGTGTGGCAAATACATATACTTACATGTGACCTCAATTATTTCATAGGTGGGAACCCTGCTTTCTCCATGAACACATCTGTCATCTTTGCCAGAGTGTGCTGCCACTTTCCAGACCTTAGGTCACATCTGTATGCTTGTGACAAGGCCAGCGACTGCAGTGATTTCTGGCCTAGGTCATCCATGTCACACACACTCATTACAGTTTCTATTGAATTGTGTGAGTGAGGGTTTATGGCTGAGGTATATTACAGACCTGTTCAAATGCAGCAAAGTCTGTCAATGATGGCTTTTCATTATAAGTGTACAACAACCTTTGTGGATATGCATGCAGACCCCTTATTGCTTATGTGATCCAGTGAGGGATTTCTAAATACCTTTGGAAATATGATTACCAAAGTAGAGATGACGAACACTTGGCTGCATGTACACATTGGTACCTGTTCAACATGTTGGTGGCTACTACCTATGTGGTACTGTGGGGATACTATGTTTCGTAAAGGTGGATGACTATGCTCTGGTTGGCTTATAGCTTTACAGCATGGGTTTGACAACAGGTATCTGTCTGTATGATACCCTTGTAGAGGATGTGTGTGCCATCTGGAGAATGCATTACAGGCCACAGTATGCATTTCCAGACATGGACGGACATATCCCTACTGTGATTGCTTGTACCTAAGAGAGCTATATGGCAAACAGGAGTGGTCTCAGGAATGGGTGCAGGTGAAAACCACTGGTTACTGGCATAGTATAGTACCTGAAGTATCCAGATGTTACTGTGTGTCCTACATCTGTGTGTCAGTTGTCAAGACATCATCTAACGATTGTTTATGGACAGACTGTTGAGGTTATGTATACTACCAGAATGCAAAACAATGACAGATAGTAACAGTATCACCCACAGCACAGTGTCAAACCATGTCATACACACGTGTACTCAAGTTCCAAAATGTGTGTAGTACAATGCATACTGGCCACCAATAGAAACTATGGAGTGTTACTGTGTAACACAGGGCATATCACTCTGCCCATGTGTCCACTATGCACGTACATGCAGACAGTGCACCTCCACCATGTTCACAAATGTACACCTGCAAATCTGTGCTACACACATCCCACTCATACTGTCCACTCTCGAACACATGCTGCCAATACTACACACATCAGCCAAGTGGCACGTGGGCGGACATACACTATTGGAACTAACACTGGTGTAAACAATACTACATTGACAATCATAGCTTTAATGCATCATGCCTGCTCAGCTACACCTTCAAGGATATCATTACACTCTACTGCTGACAACATGTTAACATTGCTATACTGCTGTAAAGTCACCCTGCATCAGCACCATGGTAGCCTGTTCCTGCATCAATGTTACAGATGACAGGAGGTGGCACAGGTTTCATCATATGCACAGAGTGTGTGTTGTTCATTTGCCAGAGACCTACATTGCGCCATGCAATTGACATGCATGTGTGTGTGTGTGTGTGTGTGTGTGTGTGTGAGGGCACAGAGTACTGCTATGGGCCAATGTTGATGTAATGTGTATGGGTATGTGTTAGCCCTAGGTGTCTGTTTTATGTGTGTGTGTCTGCATGCACACAGTTCCACTATGTGGCTGCCATATACAGGGATTTGTGGGACAGCCACAGACTGTACCTGCCAGGCTTTACAGATCACCATCTCTGGCCATGAACACGGTACCTGTGCCTGGCAGATGTACTACTGACAGTATCAGGTACTAAGCCAGACTGGGTACTATCCTCAGAGGTGGACAGATGTACACTGGACCCAGGTCCCTGCTGGGACCCAGGTCCCTGCTGCACGTGGTCCTCTATGACGGTCTATGGACAGCCCACCCCCAACATTGCTGGGGCTGGTACTGGCACTATGGGAGCGGCTGTGACTTGAGGGATGTCCGTGGTGACTGCCAGCTGCTGATGTTGCTGGCATACGTCCACGTCAACATCTCAACCGTCCCGCACTGTCCTGACACATGGACATGGCATTGCGGAGGACATCTAATGTCTCACCCCAACATCTATCAGTGACCTCAGTGTAATTACGGATGGCACCTGCTAGGTCACGGATACTGTCAATTACAGCAGTGTTATGTGCCCTCTGTGCCCTTAGTCCCTGTCTGGTGTACCGTTCCATACATGCCTGTGCCTCCATGACAGTCTGGAACATGCGTGAGGTTGTAAGACCTGTGGCACATCTGCCAGGGGCATGATGAGCAGCAGTGCTCTGACGAGAACCCCTGGACAACTGCCTATGTGTTACCCTTCCAGACATCTGGGTATGGCTGCTGTGTTGGGATGCATGTGCCATAGATACCACACTGTCCTGGCCAATGCCGATTGTACACTGTCCCTCAGCTAAGGGCATTGGTGATGGATGAATTGGCAGTATGACTGTGTGTATGGATGGGGTGGAAACTTGTGTTCTGTCGATTGGTGGCCCAACGACAGACCTTGGCAAACATGCCTGTGCCTCACACACCTATCCTCATCATCACTATTTTGCTCAGTGACATCAGGTTCCCTGCTGCAGTGAACCAGCCCAACCTCAGCACCTGTGAGAGGAACACAAGAAACACACTTTACGACCTGTACATGATGTCAGAACACATGCACACATGCACACATGCACACATGAACACATGCACACATGCACACAAATACACACCTCACTTAGACACACACACACACACACACACACACACACACACACACACACACACACACACACACAAACACCACCAGCAATCCAGAACATACTCAATAGCGGTTGATGGTGGGGTAAAGTATCACAAGCCAAACAGTCATATTACACATGTCAGCATGCAGGATGTGTAAAATCTAACACTCAACAGCATTCAGTGCGGGTGTAGACAGCCCTTGCTAATAACAGTATACATGGCTCTGATGCATGTGTGTTGTTGTTCAGTGATTGGCCTCACCCTGGAATGCAATGTGTACATGGACACAACATTGCTGTGCAAGTATTGAAAGCTCTGCAATGTCCTGTGCACCATCACTCACAGGTACATACCATGGCTGCATGTGTATCTGTGTGTCACATAGATATCCATTTCTGATTAGAGCGTCTGTGTCTTTAGCAGATAATTGTGAACACAGGTTTAGCACATGCATGCTATGTATACACACAGGATGAGTGGTGCATGTATACCTGATGGAATACCATTGCTCAACATAGCCATTGTACAGTGGTTATGGTGAGTGTAGGACATATTGTGTACATGCCAGTGCCAGCCATGACATGGCATGCTACAACACAACTGCAACATTAAACATCACACATACCCAATGTGTGTCATGTGACCTATAAACTCCATAGCATTACAAGACATCACACATACCCAATGTGTGTCATGTGACCTATACATGCCATAGCATTACAAGACATATATGTGTCACTTTGTACAAATGGTGATTGCTATGCATATTGTATATAGGTGCGTATATTTGCACACACACAACAGTGAGGTGCATTGCAATGAATGCTATGTGTGGTACTGTGGTTACTGTAACTGGATGGGGTGTAGTACCATGAGCCAGCATGATGAAGCATCATGTGGTCACTCAAGGCTACTAATGTGTGCCAGACCGGCACCTAGCATGCTGTGCCTGAACTGCAGTACCATGGCTACATTCACCATTTCACAACCAGTTGTTACATGGGTTTGTTAGGTGCCCAATATGGAGCATTGCCTAACATGAATGTGTTATGTGTTGCAGAGTGTCGCACAACCCCATGATAGGCCCCTACCCCTCAGGTATATTATGTGTGCTGTGTGGATGACATTTGGGATACTGGAGTGTGACCTTACAGCGGGTGTCTGAATATGCCATGTGTAGCATATTAACGTGTACTGCGTATGACAATGTTGTGTATGTTGTATGCATGTGTATCGACTCTGCTATCCAATGTCCACTACAGTTTTGCCACAATTGTGTGGGATGCTCTGTGTATTGCATGTATTTGAGGCAGCTACACATGTTACTAGGATGTGCATAGTCTCACAGCAAACACGCACAGCATGCATTATGCATAGGTGTGTTATGTGTACATGTCCTACACCTCACCTATGACATGCACATATATCATGCAATATTAAATGTAGAACACACTCACCAGCATGGGTCTGCTGCCTTGCTGTCACACCAGAGGGACCTACAAGGATATGAGACAGTTTGTCAGTGGCAACAACTGTGGCATTGCTACTGTGGGTTTGCAATCTTAGAGTAGTACAATGGTTGACAGTCACAGGCCTACAGATTATGTTCCAAGTTACCAGTATTGTACAACACCAGGCTCCACATCTTCTAACTACACAGTACACATCTCACATATGCATGATCTACCAATAGAGGTAACAGTAGTCTACAGATATGCCATGTTACCTGCACGCTCCGTGTCAACTCGCTGGGTGGCTCCGGCCTCCATGATGATACATGTTTGCTGTTGTTGTTGTTGGCCAGGAGCCACCAGGTTGAGGAGTAGCTCCTCCAGAGTGGTGGGGGGGTGGATGGCTACCCCACCACCTATGGCAAGCTGTTGTCTATGGACATCAGATACACGCTGCCAGACATGTCTAAGTAAATCACTGCAGTGATGGCGTACCTACTCATAAGTCTGGTTATGCATGCCCATGTCATTTACCTGACGGACAACATCTTGCCACAGTGCAGTCCGCTCATGCTGGCCCTGGCTGGTTCTTGAGAACAGCAGGGCATAGTGCTGAACCAAGCTGGTTGTGATCTGCTCATCCTCAGCTGGGCTGTATGTCGGATTGCGATGGTGAGCCATGATCCTGGAAGACAATGAAACAATATGTGTGAGCAAGTCATGTGGCACACTTAACATTCTAAAGTACAGATATCACTGAACTGCCATATATAGCAACCTATTGGCTGTCAGAGAATACATACTTTCAATACCACATATCAGTGCTCATACCACAACTGCCTGACAGTGCCAGGCATGCTCTATATATCAAACCATGTTCTGCATAGCAACAAAGAGAAACCAGTATGTAAGACTATACAACAGTACATGTCACACTGTATGCGACACAATGCACCACCTAGCCACAGGAGGTATATATCAAGCTAATGCATAATGAAATATGTCATCCATTGCAATGATTGTAAAGTCCAGTTACAGTATTACGGGTATACCACACTAGTTGTTGGTGGCAAACCCTACCTAACATATGTGCACATTTGTTAGTATAGGTGGCATACTGCTGTACTAGACTATACATGTAGCTAGATACGCACTTATATCCTGTAACACACATATGACTGAGGGCATGTTACAGGCATACCCACACACACATCACACACACATACAAGACACAAAGGTATGGCAACCCAGATGAGCTTTACCTGTGTACCATACAGTACCATGTGTCAGTACTTACAAAACATTATGCCTGAGGTATGTAATCTGTGAGGACTACAGGGAACACACATAACAGTGTATCCAAGCAATGTGGACATACACCATACTGTGCTGTTTAGGTATACAGCTTCAGGTAGTACTACAGTTCATACGGGATTTGGATTCACCAGCAATACCAATCAATAAGCATACATGTACTGCTTTAGCCTACAATGGCACACCCCAGTCTATACCAAGGGACAACGCAGACTGTATGCCATACTGCTTTTTCTGCCTAGCAATAGCATACACATCTTTTGCTGGGATCAGAGCTAGGACACAAAATAGCATGATGGAAACAGTTTCCCACTAAGTTATCACACATTGACAGAACCTCGACACATTCACCAACACTTTCACCATCACACTCAGTCAACCTCACATAGCAATTATTGCAACAAGTACAAGTGGGTGTGTATCATTTCATAGGTAGGCAATAGGCTATTGGCCCTAGGGCCTGTAGAAGCCTAGCCATACACTACTCTGGCCTTTGACACACATGTAATCTAATTTCACATGCCCCTGTCCAGCAGAGCCACATAGGTGAGTCCTGGTGTGTATTTCCTATCTCCCATCCAATCATCAGGATTATTCATGATGACTGCTAATTAGGAGCTTGGTTTGCTATTGATAGGTGGTTTGTTCCAGAGTATGGGATGTGTCTGAGATAGGAATCTATCCCTCCAGCATGTTCTGTCTATTGAGGTGACAAGATTTAGGTCCCTAGAGTGTGTAGCTGGTAGGGATTGTGATCTGTTTACATGGAGCATGTCCAACAGCTCTGGGTTTGACATAACTTTGTATGTTAGGCAGAGGTCACCTCTGGGTAGGTGGTATGCAACACAGTCTAGCTGTGGTTTTGTGAGACAGTCTGCATAGGGCATCTGTTTGAGGCCGGTATTACTCTTTGTGAGGTATGTCTGTGGCCTTTCCAGTTGCTGTAGATGTCTTGTGAGGTACATACCACATGGGGCATTGTACTCTATAATGGGTTTTATGTGTGATGAGTAGAGGGGAACACTGACCTATATTTCCCTGGATGACACACCTTTTGTGAGGAGGTGTGCCACGTAGACAGATTACATGACTAGTGTGGCACTGTGATTATCAAAGGGGAGACTACTGTCCACCTGTGTCCCATGGTCTCTTATCACACTTTCGGTGCTACGTAGACTACCACCTATGTGGTAGTTCATGGGTACGGAGGTTTAGCCAGAAGGGATGCCAATGCAGTTTCAACATTGAGCTTAAGTCCATGGCTTTGTCACCAGGCATCTGTTGCAGTAAATATGACCCTGTCCCTCTCTCTCTCTCTCTCTCTCTCTATATATATATATATATATATGTATATATACACACATACATATTAACTTCCATTGGTGTACATATAGATATACATATAGGCACATATACAGTCCACCTTTCATGGTGGGAATATCAATCATGCGAAGGTTGTGAGGTATACAGTTATGTAATAATATTGCACAGTATTGTGCGGAATGCATTGAAGGTGTTCTTAGCCCATGTATCTTTAGCAGGCCTCACTGGCTGCAACACTGCAAACCTGACAAATCATACCCACAGCGTTTAACCACCACATGTCATATACCAGCACTGTATGCTGTCTTTTTTGTCACACACTACAACCTACACAGAAATATGCACTTAACAACCTTCATCAACATATATATGTCCACCCTTCACAAACAGTTGCAGTACGTCCCTTGCTCTATGCACATGTACAGATGCTAATATATCTGACACAGACTGATCTCTCCGTATGTGTGTGCCATGCACACACATGGTCCACACTGTTGTAAGTCCGTGGACCTCATGCCTGACCTGTTGGGCCTTGCTGCAACATGAACAGGTGTCACATGTGAGCACACAGTAATATTAGAGGGTGTATATATAGCTGCAAATGCTAGATTGGCATACTAGCCTGGTACAGCTGTTGCCAATGCTAAGCTACACGTTAATATGACTATCATGCATTTGTTACTATGTCACATCCATGTTTATATAACTGTATGTGCTACTTCCCCAAACAGACATTGTACACACTACTGTACAGAACTCAGATAACATGGATCAGATGTTTGACATTTAATGCTGAACTGCATATGTCACAGTCATATACCACTGCACACAGCTACACACTGATTTCTCCATGGCAGTAGTTATGGAGGGCATCTGTGCATAGATACATACTGCTGCCACATATGGATGATTCAAAGTATGTAGAGTACTCTTCAAAAACATCTACTACATGCCAGTAAATACATATCTGTTACATACCTTTCCTTTGTATGTGTTTGTATTTGTCAGTTCCGTGTATTTTGTATAATTTTGTTTTAATATATTTTTTTTTAATTTTTTTTTTGTTAATATATATTTTTTGAATATCTTTTTTTTCTGTTGCTGTTGCTCTTGTTGTAGCTGTCGGTGTCTGTCTGTCTGTCTGTGTCTCTCTCTCTCGCTTGCTTGCTCTCTCTCTCTCTCTGCATAGCTGCAATGAAATGATTGCATGTGTGGACAGCAAGTACAGCCTGCTTTTATAGGTATCTGCACATGTGCATGTGATGGCCTCTGCACCAATTAGTGGCCACCATTTGGTAATTGCATGCAGCGTGCTGTGTGGTAATTGCAGTACTCACTGTCATAGCAACCCAATGCTATAAATTGCTAGGTCAGGTAGGCATAGCCCTTTCAGTTTTCCAAAGTGGGGCCCATGCTTGTTTGCTGTGGACACTGTTGTGTAAGTCAGAAGGTTGGTATACTTCTTATATCTGAAGCTAGGGGTGTAGCCAGTGATTTGAATGTTGTACTCAGACCTGAATGTTGCCAGTTGTCAGTGTAGAATTGTACTCACCCCTACAAATGCTAACACAAGATACATGGGAGTATGTAGTTTCTTTTCTACTTATACATTTAGCTGCCATACATACGTAGTTATTGAGATGTATTCATTTGGCACATGAACTGTTTGTGAACTGCTATACTGTGAATATTAATGTACTCACTTCTGCACAGTTGGTGCTTTTTTATTGTTGACATTAGCACAAGATTCTCATGGAAACTGGACAATTCCAGTACTGAGTATGCCTACCTACATCCTTGATGGACCCTGAACAGGGGTTGGGAGGGTAGCCTAATGGTTAAGGTGTTTGCCTTACAAACACAAAGTGCAAGGTTTGAGTCTCACAAGGGATAATTAGATAAGCTTACAATGGCTCGCAAGGGCAGTTAGCTTAGTACTAACCTAACCTAACCTATTTCAGGTTAGGTACATCCCAGATGTGGCGTTGTACGCAATCATTGGTCTGATGTGTGAAGAGTACAGGGGTACAATGAACTCCCCTGATGTGGATGTGATTCCTTCCTGACCAGGTGGCCACAGTGGAATGTCTTCCCAACCACATTGGCATTGTGAGTGTCGATAGAGGTTACCGACAGGTGTGGTACCCATGTCCCTGAACACGTCCACCATGTTTCATGGATTACCACCTACATGGTACGTCGGGGCGAACATGTCCTTCCCACTGGGTAGGTCTGCACCTTCCCTGGCATGTAGCATCAGGCCATGGCTCTGGCACCAGTTATCCATTTCTATGAGGCCCCAGGTGGATGTCCGTGTCTGATGGGGTGTTGAGTATGGTGGCCGATGTGCAGTCATCTGCATACCTTGTCTGCCACAATCCCCCTATGTTTGCATGCACATTGGAAGGTTGAATGCCGAACAGGAGGGGGCCCAGGACTGAGCCCTGTGGGCCTCCACTCGAGACCAGCTTGGAGTCTGACATGGCACCAGGAACACAAACCCTGTGTGGTGTGACCTCCATCCAGTTGGCAAACCATCGTGTGACATATGTCTCCACATGTACGCTGGTGAGCCTTTCCATGAGTCCCACGTGGAGTGTTGTTGGAACGCTCCCGCCAGGTCATGGTAGTCTGTGCAAACCGACGTACCCCCATCAATGGCCTTAGTGACCCCTCCAGACAGGTCGAGCAGGTTTGGGAGGCAGGATCTGCCCTTAACTAAGTCGATGTGGGTATGTTCCGGTATTGGCTGTACACCACTGTCTGTACTTATGGGCTCCAGTATGGACCTCCCCACAGCTTTGCAGACAAGGCTTGTCAAGCTGATAGGGCAGGGATGTCTACAGTCCATAAGAGCACTACCCTGGTGTAGTGGGACCACAGCTGCCGTATGCCATCCAGCGGGGACCTAGCCCGTAGTAAGCCTAAGATGACACAGCGGCCTTATGTGTGGGGCGAGGGCCTCAATGAGGTTGTGTAGCACACAGCCAGGGACACCATCTGGTCCCATTGGTGCTGTGTTCACCGCTTAACAGATATCAGATCTCTCCTGGGCATACGAGATGTTTGGGAGGCTAGACTCTGGTGGGATGGATACGTCCCCTCTTGGGGGGGGGTAGATGTATGCATGGAACATGTCCGCTTGTTTGTTGACAATGTCTTTGGGTTCAGTGATCATTGTACCATTCTGGAGTAATTCCGGGCATGACTGTGTGCTCCCACCCATGTCCCTACCACAGCTAAGGAAGGCCCTATGGTTGTCTTATGTGTCCTCTGCAGTACCACTCCCACAAGCGGCCTTGGATGATTGTATGTGTGATCGTATGTTAACGCCGGTATTAATCAGTGATGCCTTCCCTGGTACTGATATTGCTCTGTCATGTATTAGCTCCAACTGTTGTTGTACAGTTTGTCAATGGCTGGGGTCCACCAGACCATGTGCCTGCCTTCGGTGGACAAGGTCCTGATGTTATAATGATCGCTTGGTGCAGACATCCCTGGGGGTGCTCAGAGAAGGCATTTGTAAGGGTTTCAGCAGTGTGGCCTGTGTTTACCACTGGCATGAAGGCCTTGTAGGGTACCACACCGGTCGTATGACGTATGTGGTTCGCTCTGGAGAGGACGTCACTTTGGTCTCCCATGCCGGTGTTGGGTGCAGGATGCAGATTACCAGTGGATTCACTATACGGTCTGACGTCACCATTGAGGGATGTACATCCTGTGTGGAGCATATCCTCCCCATGTGTGATGATCAGAACTGGTATACGTCCCCCCCTTGTGGGTATGGTGCATGGGTGTTCCACAGCAGTCAGGTGTATGAACACCTGGGACCTTTGACGTAGGGTGTTGTGTCCTGGGTAATGTTCTTGGTCTATGTATGAGTGGTTGATGTCACCCAATATGACGGTGTTGTGAGAGCATTCACACTCACCAGTGTCTTCAGGACGGCTGTGCAGGTATTCTGGGTTTGGGAGGGTGGTCTGTAGCATGCAACAAACTGTATGGCAGTCCTAACCATGGTTAATTGCACCTGGATATTCCCCGCTGCTACGTGCATCTCTGCCAACATGGAGGTGTGTGTATCCATCATGGAAATGGGGACTCCCCCTCCTCCTGTGTTATGTCCGGGTTATGGTCCTGAACGCGTGATATGGGGTATGACCCGACAGTGCTGCGGTGCTCTCAGCAGCCCTGACCAATGTTTCAGTCACAGCACTGACATCGATGTCCTCCATACTGAGGAGGGCATTTGAGGGTGTGCAGCTTGGCCGTAGACCACTGGCAGTGAGCTGTATTATCCTGTGTGTTCTCCAGGCTTGTAGTGTAGGGTGGTAGGTTTATCATTCCAGCCGTGCCTGCAGTGAGCACTGTGGGGGTGGCAGGTGCCTTTGCCAAACCCTTGAAGACCGGGGGCGACAGCTGCCAGCCATACCATGCGAAGGGCCTGGCGTGCCAAGCATGTCATCCCAGGTAAGAGGAATCCGGATCCCCTCAGACTGACACCGGTAACCAGGCACATTATCAAGGGTGACCACATTGAGCCAGTATAGTGGCATCATACTTGATGAGGGTGGGATACTGCCCCGGGTCAGGGACATGCCGGCCTGGGCTACACAATCTGAGTGGCCCTCTATGTCTCCTGTAATGTATCCCAGGGTGGTATGCCACCAGTCGTTGACACCAGCATGAGCAATGACCGCGTCATACCTGTACATGCTGCGGAGTGACCTGAGTGCGTGTGTTATGTGGCGTATTCCAGCCGCAGGCAGCCTACTGTGATCATTCCCTTGTTCAGTATGGTGGGTGGGACGTCGGTGTGTCTGGCAGTGGCGTCACCCATTACAGGTGTGTCTGGCAGTGTGTGTGTCGCCTTTGGGGCTCTGCCAGGTTAGCACACTGACGTTGAGAACTATGTGTTGCATGTCCTATGTCTTGTGGAGGCAGTAGCTTGTGTGTCTGCTTCAGAGGGCTCGTTCGGTTCGTGACATGTCCTACAGTGCCTCCAGGTATGTCTTAGTGTGTTCATGTGTTTGATTAGCATTTGTGATAGTCACATGTGACACTGGGTATGTGGTGTGCATTGTGTCCTTCCCCTCCCGCGTGGTCTTGCCGGTCATGGTTGGAGAGAGCACAGCCCCTTATCTGGCTATATAGTTGCGTCTGTCACATGTATTATGTTCATTGGGGGAGGTGCGGCTTGTCCGTGTCCATGAGGCACCAGTAACAGTGGCCAGGACGCCCAGATTCACCATCTGAACAGGAGAGGTCGCTAGCAATCGACCCGTCGACATGCCAGAGGATGTGAATGCATTTGCTGTGTAACCGGGTCAGAAGGCACCTATAGGGAAGTGGGCACACAAGGGGATTCTAGGACAGTGTAGTACTCCATTGAGTATACATGTATTTTATCTATGTGGGAATACTATGGGAGCAGGTGCAGAGCTTTTGTGATGTAGAGAACAGACAGTCGGGATTGCAAGAAGAGAGGTCATACACATAAACCTGCGGAGCACGGAGCTGGATACAGTGTAACGTTGCTTACACGGTACATGACGCACATGTCCACACATATACTGCACCTGACGCCTGTGGTCGGTGCCACCGGCTACGGTGGACAGAGACATCACATGCATGGCATGACACAGTACAGGTATGGTGACATTCTGCAGGTGTCGTACGCAGTGTGCTGGCTACTGACCGCAGGTGTCACCTGTCAGCTGTGGTGCACAGTGTTCGACAGTTGGATGCTGTACCGGTATAGGAATATTCCCGCATTCGCAGGGCGTACACCTCTATGGCTCACATACCATTGTGTGCAGATGGGGACACCTGTCTGTGTGGTCGGCACCCTCACAAGACAATGCACCGACGCGCCATGTCACAGGGGGTGGTCTTGCACAGGTGGCCAGTAAGGCTCACAGGTATGGAAATGACAGGGCTGTACAATGCAGCACCACTACGGGATGGTCACCCTGTGTGGTCAGTGTCCAGTCTCAACACGATATCTGCATACACCCTCTCAACAGGCAGCAGACATACACACATGTCGACACACTGACATGGTGGTGGCCACACATGTCTACACGGAGGGATGACGTGTTGCATGTACTACACCATCCATATCGGTGCACCCCACACTGAGGTAGGTACAGAGCTCTACCATGGTGTACAGTGATGTGTGGCACATGGCACATAGTTCCCCCGATCTGTGGCATACATGGGCACACATTCCTGCACACATGTTGGTGCTAGGAATGCCACACTACATGGGATTTGTGCAGGCGTGCAGTGGTATGTGGTGCATCCTGCGTACTACCACTGTATCCGGCAGCTGTGCCAATATCTGCACTTGGGTGGTGGTAGGGGTTACAGTGGCAATGTGACATATGGTCGAACCCGCATGGCCGATGGGTATGCATCATGGCAGCGCTGTCATGTAAAGGCGACATAGCGGACTGTATGCACATGGCAGGGTAGGACGGTGTGTGACACACCTGTGACCAGCACCTGCACACATGCATGTGGACAGGTGTTTAAACAAATGGTGTACACACAGACTGCCATGCGTGCTGTTACTATGCCACCATATGACGGCCCCCATGATGGGTATGAATGTGGGAGGGAGTTGCAACTGTGTTACGGACACCAGACACCGCCCCTGCACGGCTGCACCGTGCACAATACACGTGTCACATGTATCCCCTGTTGCCATGTGTGTATGCATTGCTACGCTGTGACATGTGTGTCAACATGCATGGAACATGGACTGTGGTTTGGTATCTCAGCTGTCACAGGCAAACTGTACAAGGGTATGTGTCCCTGTGAACACCGCCACAACCCTGTAGGGGGTGCATACCACAGACATGTGTCTGCCTTCCCTTCGTGTGTGTATTACCACGTACGCCTGTGTCATGCATGTGGTACATCACAGGCTTCGTATGTGTCCTGCGTGCAGTCCATGCACACAGCCTGGAAACCACATATGTGACATATCCGGACATTGTTTCACTGTGGTACAGCTGCAGTCATGTGTCATACCTGTGTCAGGCCCGTGGCATGTGTGGAGCATGCCTGTCCATGTATACCGGTACGGGTGGACTACATCACACCTGTGGGATCATTGATAGTACATGTGAACTCTGCAGGACGGATGTACACCGCCACATAGTCTTCTGGACATATGTCACATGCAGTTTTCTGGACCGTGAGGGATACTGCTGCACCGATGACATGGTGCTGGCATAGCAGCTGCAGTGTTCACTTCGGTGTGTACATGTTCAGCCTGCACCCGTGGCGCCTGTGCTGTCATCTGTGTGCGTACGTGTGACTGCATGTGTGTCCACCCTGTGCGTGTGTACGGGTTTACCTGGCCGTGACTTGCAGTGTGTGCACTCCGTCTGCATGCCGGACGGCGCATAGCACATACTATGTGTGTGAGCATGGCCGGGTCGCTGTTGTGTGGCTGGACACACACGACGGTCCACAGTCTGCCTCCCATGTCGTCGCCTCATGTGTATGCATGTCTGCACCGTGCCGATTCTAAGTGTCTGAGCATGCCCAGTGAGCAGCTGTGTAGATGGACACACAGTACAGTGCACACCGCGCCCGACTGCATTGATACCCCGGGTGCATGCCTGTTTCCCCTTCGCAACTGCCACGTCTGTGGCATGGCTGGGTTGCTGTTGTGTGGCTGGACACACACGATGGTCCACAGTCTGCCTCCCATGCCGTCGCCCCATGTGTATGCATGTCTGCACTGTGCCGATTCTAAGTGTCTGAGCATGCCCAGTGAGCAGCTGTGTAGATGGACACACAGTACAGTGCACACCGCGCCCGACTGCATTGATACCCCGGGTGCATGCCTGTTTCCCCTTCGCAACTGCCACGTCTGTGGCATGGCCGGGTTGCTGTTGTGTGGCTGGACACACACGATGGTCCACAGTCTGCCTCCCATGCCGTCGCCCCATGTGTATGCATGTCTGCACTGTGCCAATTCTAAGTGTCTGAGCATGCCCAGTGAGCAGCTGTGTAGATGGACACACAGTACAGTGCACACCGCACCCGACTGCATTGATACCCCGGGTGCATGCCTGTTTTCCCTTCGCAACTGCCACGTCTGTGGCATGGCCGGGTTGCTGTTGTGTGGCTGGACACACACGACTGTCCACAGTCTGCCTCCCATGCCGTCGCCCCATGTGTATGCATGTCTGCACTGTGCCAATTCTAAGTGTCTGAGCATGCCCAGTGAGCAGCTGTGTAGATGGACACACAGTACAGTGCACACCATGCCCGACTGCATTGATACCCCGGGTGCATGCCTGTTTCCCCTTCGCAACTGCCATGTCTGTGGCATGGCCGGGTTGCTGTTGTGTGGCTGGACACACACGACGGTCCACAGTCTGCCTCCCATGCCTTCGCCCCATGTGTATGCATGTCTGCACTGTGCCGATTCTAAGTGTCTGAGCATGCCCAGTGAGCAGCTGTGTAGATGGACACACAGTACAGTGCACACCACGCCCGACTGCATTGATACCCCGGGTGCATGCCTGTTTCCCCTTCGCAACTGCCATGTCTGTGGCATGGCCAGGTTGCTGTTGTGTGGCGGGACACACACGACGGTCCACAGTCTGCCTCCCATGCCGTCGCCCCATGTGTATGCATGTCTGCACTGTGCCGATTCTAAGTGTCTGAGCATGCCCAGTGAGCAGCTGTGTAGATGGACACACAGTACAGTGCACATCGCGCCCGACTGCATTGATACCCCGGGTGCATGCCTGTTTCCCCTTCACAACTGCCACGTCTGTGGCATGGCCGGGTTGCTGTTTGTGTGGCTGGACACACACGACGGTCCACAGTCTGCCTCCCATGCCGTCGCCCCATGTGTATGCATGTCTGCTCTGTGCCGATTCTAAGTATCTGAGCATGCCCAGTAAGCAGCTGTGTAGATGGACACACAGTACAGTGCACACCGCGGCTGACTGCGTTGATACCCCGTGAGCATGTCTGTCTCCCCTTTGCAACCGCTAGGTGTGAGAGGCATGGCCAGTACACCTGTCGGGGGTACACACGACAGTCGGCACCGATGTCTGAAACTAGGCGTGTAGCCATGGCCAATGACATCCTGCATAGCCATGGTGACCATCCAGGTGACTCATATGTGGCTGTCATGCCACATTGACTGCCTACATCCTGCACGCCGGATGCCCTCTCATAGGGTATACTGTCATGTGGTGCATCCCGTATTCATGTCGTGATGTACTGCTCCGTAGTTATTTGGTATTCCCGACTGCAGCACTACCGTGTTACTGTACGGCCACCTTGGGATGGTAACAGGCTGTGTGACTGCGCACTCTGTCTTCATTCCCTATCGGCCGCATTGCCTCTGCAGATGATACCACCCGCCTAGAAGTATGCCTCTGACAGCGCTGTGCTCAGTAATCTCGGTAGCGCGTTCTGTAAATGCTTCATGCTGTAGTGAGTTCATGTAGGTAGGCGTAGGTTCGACTCTCGGCCCTTCCCTGTGTGTGTGTGTGTGTGTGTGTGTGTGTGTGTGTGTGTGTGTGTGTGTGTTTCCGGCTGCCTCTGCAGATGAACATGCTTTTAGACGCTTCGCAACACATACCTTGGCTATTGCCAGCTATTCTCTTACGGGTGATGTCACCCGCCTAGAAGTATGCCTCTGACAGCGCTGTGCTCAGTAATCTCGGTAGCGCGTTCTGTAAATGCTTCATGCTGTAGTGAATTCATGTAGGTAGGCGTAGGTTCGACTGTCGGCCCTTCCCTGTGTGTGTGTGTGTGTGTGTTTCCGGCTGCCTCTGCAGATGAACATGCTTTTAGACGCTTCGCAACACATACCTTGGCTATTGCCAGCTATTCTCTTACGGGTGGTGTCACCCACCTAGAAGTATGCCTCTGAGAGCGCTGTGCTCAGTAATCTCAGTAGCGCGTTCTGTAAATGCTTCATGCTGTAGTGAGTTCATGTAGGTAGGCGTAGGTTCGCCTCTCGGCCCTTCCCTGTGTGTGTGTGTGTTTCTGGCTGCCTCTGCAGATGAACATGCTTTTAGACGCTTCGCAACACATACCTTGGCTATTGCCAGCTATTCTCTTACGGGTGATGTCACCCGCCTAGAAGTATGCCTCTGACAGCGCTGTGCTCAGTAATCTCGGTAGCGCGTTCTGTAAATGCTTCATGCTGTAGTGAGTTCATGTAGGTAGGCGTAGGTTCGCCTCTCGGCCCTTCCCTGTGTGTGTGTGTTTCTGGCTGCCTCTGCAGATGAACATGCTTTTAGACACTTCGCAACACATACCTTGGCTATCAGCGGCCATTCCTTTACGGATGTTGTCACCCACCTGTACATGTGCCTCTGATGGTGGTGTGTTCGGTGGTCCACGTATCGCATTCCATACCTGTGTCATACTTTTGTGCGGTTGGGTATGTGGGGGTGTGGTCAATCACCATGCCTGCCACATGTGTGTGTGTGTCCATGCTCCCAGCTGCATGGGTTCATAGGGTATGGCTTTGAGGTTTCCGCAGAACACTCATATCCTGCTGCCATCCCTGTGTTTGTGGATGGTGAGACGCAGCTTGTGTACTGCTTGTGTGCCTGCTGTGGTTGTCGACCTCCATAGCATGTTCTCCACGTGTACCCTGCTATGGTGTGGTGGGGTGGTGCTGTGTACATTACACTCACGGGCCTGCCACATGTGTCCGTCTGGATCTCTGTCATTGTATATCTACGTACATATGTAGTGCCCGTAGTGCTGCTCTTGCATGGACAGCTGTCTTTCCCATGTATCGCATATTTGCACGGCTGACACATATAACTGTGGTACTTTGCATATCCACTCATTGTCCATGCACCGTCCGTATTCCAGAACACCCTAAAGACATCTGCTGGATATCGTGGCAGACAGCTATCCTTGCTGTACTGACACTGTACCCGTACATGCCATACACCTTGTGTGTAATTGCCTATTTATGGTGTGTGTATGTCTACCTGTGCTGTATGCATGGCCGTGTGTGTGTCCCGCTATAGCCATCTGTGCAGGTGTCGCCACTATGGGTAATCCTTGTGGACCGCTGTTTCATGTGCACGTCTGCACATACCTGCTGACCGTACTACCCCTCCTACAGCAGCGGCCTTAGATCGACTGCTGCCCTAGGCTGTAGGGCTCCATGGCGCCCACCACCACAACACATGGTGCCCCCATCTTGGTATACCTACATGACACACCTACTAGACAGGTGGCCCTACTAGTGTGGCGCCCTGGGCAGCCGCAGGATTTGCGTATGCCTACGGCCGGCTATGAGCACATCACAAGGCATACGTCTACATTCGGTGTTTTACGACGTCTAGGTTATAATACCAGAGGGGGGACCTCATCAGGTATGCTATGGAATGCGGTTTAGATGGATTATTAGGTGGAGGGTTGGCCACACACCAGGGCTGACCGACGGAACACTGATGAGGCCTCTTTTGAGAAGCAGGTGGATTAAACCCCCGTAACAGAAATGTAGTTTAGGTACAGATGTAGAGTTAACACACATTTGTCCACTCTTTCAGTTCTGTATCACTGTATTACAGTGATATGATATGCATATCTTCTATATATATTGTTAGATCTTTGATTGATGAGTATTCGGCATAGTACAATATCATATAATACATGTGTTAATAGGATGCTTTCTGAGATGTTAATATATGTGTGTGTAGTTAACATTGTGTCTGTGCTTTCTATGCTGTGGTTACATGTTCATTGTTTGCTGAGAAAGTAACAAATGGAAGTGTAAGGGGGGATATTTAAAGCCTGGATGCTTCTATGTTATGTGTAAGTCTCACGGAGCCTACGGGTGAAAGCGCTTACATGTCTATGAAGTAACCTTTGTATACCATATGTGACCTGTCGTGGACAATGTCTACGTTGACTGTTTCATCTACCTATGTGTGACTTGGTTTGTGTGCCATAAGGTGCCAGCGTGTCTTTGATGTTGATTAGGTGTATTCCATGGTCAATTGACATTAATCCTATTAATTCACTGAAGGATGTTCTTCATAGGTGGGAACGCCATAGTTTGACCATCGTATGACTTTCCTAGCTGACGTTGATATTGTGCCATTGGTATGTGTTCCACAGGTCACCCATTTGTTCCGCGGTTTGGAAGCGTGTGATCCCCATTTTGGTGCTGGCAGATTGAGTGCTGTGTATGCCGGTATTCGCACAGTGGTCTGGATTTGTATGGGGAGTGTCTACTGTAGTCCCTATCTGTATTTCCTGTGTTATGCCTCACTGCAGCTGTGTGATTCCACCAGGTTTGCAGTTATGGGTGCCATCTTGGTCCTACGCTTGTCCATCCCTAGCGATTGCCTACTGGACACTGGTATAGAGCAGTACACATTTCGCACCTGCATTTAGCATTAGCCGGTGGATGCTTTGCACAATTAGTGGGGAGTAGGGCATGTGCTACTCCCACATCCCTCCCACGGTGCGGGACAACGTATTATCTGCCAAACAACACCGAGCCCCATTTCTGCATACCCAGGATCCCATGGCTGCAACCCTCGACGGTACCCATTACACATCCATCATGTGTGCGGGAATGGGATGTGGACGCACCTCTATGGACTCTACAATCTGGGAATATCTGTTCATATGTCCTGCATTCCGTGGACAGTTGTCATCAACCCTGAACACGCTGGGGGTGCATATGTCTGGCTGTACCGTAGTCACGGCTGTCAGTTCTTCTGGGTCTCTCTATCGCAGCTGGTTGACATTGCATACGGATGAATCTTTGGGGTCCTACTATGAACACCATTGTGCATATGTACAGTGTAGACCTTGTTGGACTGTGTCCATCTGGCCAGTGGGTTTGACTGCTGCTGTATGTTCCCCAATCGCGGATGTCTGCTTGCTACCCATATTATGTAGTGCTACGTTAACCAGGTTATTCTAAACTGACACCGGATGGTGTAAATCCAATGATGCAGGCTAGGAAATGCTTTAACTAATCGTCAGATGTCCCATTAGGAAATTTCCACCACTGTATTGTCAAAATGACACAGCCAAAACATGTAGATCCTATTAATTCATTGAAGGATGTTCTTCATAAGCGTGAACGCCATAGTTTAAGGATCCTATGACTTTCCTAGTTGACGTTGTTGGTGTGCCATTAGTATGTGTTCCGCAGGTCGCCCATTTGTTCCGCAGTATGGTAGCGAGTGATCCCCATTTTCTTGCTGGCAGATTGAGTGCTGTGTATGCCGGTATTTGCATGGCGGTCTGGCTTTGTATGTGGAGTCTCTACTGTAGTCCCTATCTGTATTCCCTGTGTTATGCCTTACTACAGCTGTGTAATTCCACCAGGTTTGCAGTTATGGCTGCCAACTTGGTCGTATGTTTGTCCATCCTTGGGAAATGCCTACTGGACACTGGTATAGGGCTGTACCCATTTCACAGCTGCATGTAGCATTTTCCGGTGGATGATTTACATTATTGGTGGGGGGTAAGGCATGTGCTATACCCACATCCCTCCCATGGGGCAGGACAACAGATTATCTGCCAAACAACACCGAGCCCCATTTCTGCATACCCACGATCCCATGGCTGCAGCCCTCGACGGTACCCATTATACATTCTTCATGTGTGCGGGACTGAGATGTGGACGCACTTCTATGGACTCGGCCATATGGGTATTTCTGCTCATATGTCCTGCATTTCATGGACACCTGTCATCAACCTTAAACACGCTGGTGGTGCATATGTCTAACAGTGCCATAGTCACGGCTGTTACTCCTTCAGCGTCGCTCGCTCCATCACGTTTCTATTGCATAGGGTTAAATTTTTGGGTCCTACAATGGACACCAATGTGCATATGTAAAGTGTAGAACCTGTTGGACTGTGTCCATGTGGCCAGTGGGTTTGACTGCTGCTGTATGTTCCCCAATCGCGGATGTGTGTTTGACTACACATATTATGTAGTGCTACGACATCCACGTCTTTCAAACCTGAAACCGAATGGTGTACATCCAAAGATGCAGGTTAGCAACTGCTTTACATAATCCTCAGAAGTCACAATAGGAAATATCCGCCACTGTTTTGTCAAAATAACACCACCATAACATGTGGATCCTATTAATTCATTGAAGGATGTTCTTTATATGTGGGTACGCCATAGCTTAACCATCCTATAACCTTCCTAGTTGATGTAGTTGGTGTGCCATTAGTATGTGTTCCGCAGATCGCCCATTTGTTCCGCAGTATGGAAGCGAGTGAACCCCATTTACTTGCTGGCAGATTGAGTGCTGTCTACGCCGGTATTCGCACGCCGGTCTGGCTTTGTATGGGGGGGGTGTACTGTGGTCCCTATCTGTATTTTCTGTGTTATGCCTTACTGCAGCTGTGGAATTACACCGGGTTTGCAGTTATGGGTGACCATCTTGGTCGTACGTTTGTCCGTCCATGGGAATTGCCTACTGGACACTGGTATAGGGCTGTACACATTTCACAGCTGCATTTAGCATTCTCCGGTGGATGATTTGCATTATTAGTGGGGAGTAACGCATGTGCTATACCCACATCCCTCCCACGGGGCGGGACGACCGATTATCTGCCAATCAACACCGAGCCCCATTTCTGCATACCCACGATCCCATGTCTGCAACCCTCGACGGTACCCATTGCACATCCTCCATGTGTGCGGGAATGGGATGTGGACACACGTCTATGGACTTGGCAATCTGGGGAGTCCTATTCATATGTCCTGCATTTCATGGACACTTGTCATCAACCTTGAACATGCTGGTGGTGCACATATCTAGCTGTGCCGTAGTCACGGCTGTCAGTTCTTCTGGGTCTCTCAATCGCAGCCGGTTGACATTGCGTACGGATAAATTTTTGGGGTCCTACAATGGACACCAATGTGCATATGTAAAGTGTAGAACTTGTTGGACTGTGTCCATCTGGCCAGTGGGTTTGACTGCTGCTGTATGTTCAGCAATCATGGATGTCTGTTTGAGTACCCATATTATGTAGTGCTACGTAAACCGGGTTTTCGACACTGAACCCAAATGGTGTAATTCCAATTATGCAGGCTAACAATTGCTTTAACTAATCCGCAGATATCCCATTAGGACATTCCCACCTCTGTATTGTCAAATTAACACGACCAAAACATGTAGATCCTATTAATTCATTGAAGGATGTTCTTTATATGTGGGTACACCATAGCTTAACCATCCTATAACCTTCCTAGTTGACGTTGTTGGTGTGCCATTAGTATGTGTTCCGCAGGTTGCCCATTTGTTCCGCGGTATGGAAGTGAGTGATCCCCATTCTCTTGCTAGCAGATTGAGTGCTGTGTACGCCGGTATTCGCACGGCGGTCTGACTTTGTATATGGAGTCTCTACTGTAGTCCCTACCTGTATTCCCTGTGTTATGCCTTACTACAGCTGTGTGATTCCACCAGGTTTGCAGTTATGGGTGCCATCTTGGCCGTACGTTTGTCCATCCATGGGAACTGCCTAATGGACACTGGTATAGGGCTGTACATATTTCACAGCTGCATTTAGCATTCTCCGGTGGATGATTTGCATTATTAGTGCGGAGTAACGCATATGCTATACCCACATCCCTCGCACGGGGCGGGACAACGGATCATCTGCCAATCAACACCGAGACCCATTTCTGCATACCCACGATCCCATGGCTGCAACCCTCGACAGTACCCATTGCACATCCTCCATGTGTGCGGGAATGGGATGTGGACGCACTTCTATGGACTCGACAATATGGGGACTTCTGTTCATATGTCCTGCATTTCATGGACAGTTGTCATCAACCTTGAACACGCTGGTGGTGCATATATGTAGCTGTGCCGTAGTCACGGCTGTCACTTCATCTGGGTCTCCCGATCGCAGCAGGTTGACATTGCGTACGGATAAATTTTTGGGTCCTACAATGGACACCAATGTGCATATGTAAAGTGTAGAACTTGTTGGACTGTGTCCATCTGGCCAGTGGGTTTGACTGCTGCTGTATGTTCAGCAATCACGGATGTCTGTTTGAGTACCCATATTATGTAGTGCTACGTAAACCGGGTTTTCGACACTGAACCCAAATGGTGTAATTCCAATGATGCAGGCTAACAATTGCTTTAACTAATCTGCAGATATCCCATTAGGACATTCCCGCCTCTGTATTGTCAAATTAACACGACCAAAACATGTAGATCCTATTAATTTATTGAAGGATGTTCTTTATATGTGGGTACGCCATAGCTTAACCATCCTATAACCTTCCTAGTTGACGTTGTTGGTGTGCCATTAGTATGTGTTCCGCAGGTCACCCATTTGTTCCGCGGTATGGAAGCGAGTGATCCCCATTCTCTTGCTAGCAGATTGAGTGCTGTGTGTGCCGGTATTCGCATGGCGGTCTGACTTTGTATGTGGAGTCTCTACTGTAGTCCCTATCTGTATTCCCTGTGTTATGCCTTACTACAGCTGTGTGATTCCACCAAGTTTGCAGTTATGGGTGCCATCTTGGCCGTACGTTTGTCCATCCATGGGAACTGCCTAATGGACACTGGTATAGGGCTGTACACATTTCACAGCTGCATTTAGCATTCTCCGGTGGATGATTTGCATTATTAGTGCGGAGTAACGCATATGCTATACCCACATCCCTCAGACGGGGCGGGACAACGGATCATCTGCCAATCAACACCGAGACTCATTTCTGCATACCCACGATCCCATGGCTGCAACCCTCAACAGTACCCATTGCACATCCTCCATGTGTGCGGGAATGGGATGTGGACGCACTTCTATGGACTCGACAATCTGGGGATTTCTGTTCATATGTCCTGCATTTCATGGACAGTTGTCATCAACCTTGAACACGCTGGTGGTGCATATATGGAGCTGTGCCGTAGTCACGGCTGTCACTTCATCTGGGTCTCTCAATCGCAGCCGGCTGACATTGCGTACAGATAAATTTTTGGGGTCCTACAATGGACACCAATGTGCATATGTAAAGTGTAGAACATGTTGGACTGTGTCCATCTGGCCAGTGGTTTTGACTGCTGCTCTATGTTCCCCAATCGCGGATGTGTGTTTGACTACCCATATTATGTAGTGCTACGAAACCCATGTTTTACTACGATTAACCCAAATGGTGTTAATCTAATGCTGCAGGTTGGCAACTGCTTTAACTAATCCTCAGAAGGCCCAGTAGGACATATACGCCACTGTATTGTCAATATAACACAGCCAGAACATGTAGAACCTATTAATTCATTGAAGGATGTTCTTTATAAGCGGGAACGCCAGTGTTTAAACATCCTATGACCTTCCTAGTTAACGTTGTTGGTGTGCCATTAGTATGTGTTCCACAGGTCGCCCATTTGTTCCGCAGTATGGCAGCAAGTAATCCCCATGTTGTTGCTGGCAGATTGAGTGCTGTGTACGCCGGTATTCGCACGGTGGTCCGGATTTCTATGGGGAGTGTCTACTGTAGTTGCCATCTGCATTTCCTGTGTTATGCCTTACTGCAGCTGTGTAATTCCACCGGGCTTGCAGGTATGGGTGCCATCCTGGTCGTAGGCTTGTCCATCCATGGGGATTGCCTACTGGATACTGTTATGGCCTGTACACATTCCACACCTGCATTTAGCATTATCCGGTGGATGCTTTGCATTATTAGTGGGGAGTAGGTCATGTGCTACACCCACATCCCTCCCACGGGGCGGGAAAACGGATTATCTGCCAAACAACACCGAGCCCCATTTCTGCATACCCAAGATCCCATGGCTGCAATCCTCGACAGTACCCATTACACATCCTTCATGTGTGCGGGACTGGGATGTGGACGCACATGTATGGACTCGTCGATCTGGGGATTTCTGTTCATATGTCCTGCATTTCATGGACACCTGTCATCAACCTTAAACATGCTGGTGGTGCATATGTCTAACTGTGCCGTAGTCACGGCTATCGCGTCATCTGGTGGACGGTAATGGCTGGATGGAATTCTGTTAGGATAAATTTTTGGGTCCTACAATGGACACCAATGTGCATATGTAAAGTTAGATGTTGCTGGACTGTGTCCAACTGGCCAGTGGTTTTGACTGCTGCTGTATGTTCCCCAATCGCGGATGTCTGTTTGACTACCCATTCTACGTGGTGCTATGTAAACCAGGTGTTTTAGAACTGAGAACAAATGGTGTACATCCAAAGATGCAGGTTAGCAACTGCTTTAAATAAACCTCAGACATCCCAATAGGAAATATCCGTCACTGTATTTTCAACATAACACCACCAGAACATGTTGATCCCCTATGTATTCATTGAAGCATGTTTTCTTTATAGGTGGGAACGCCATAGTTTACATATCCTAGTTGATATTGTTGGTGTGCCATTAGTATGTGTTCCACAGGTCGCCCATCTGTTCCGCAGTATGGTAGCGAGTGATCCCCATTTTGTTGCTGGCAGATTGAGTGCTGTGTACGCGGTGTTGACGGGCGGTCCAACTTTGTATGGGGAATGTCAACTGTAGTCCCTATGTGTATTTCCTGTGTTATGCCTTACTGCGGCTGTGTAATTCCACCGGATTTGCAGTTATGGGTGCCATCTTAGTCGTACGCTTGTCCATCCATGAGAATTGCCTACTGGACACTGGTATAGGGCTGTACACATTTCACACCTGCATTTAGCATTCTCCAGTGGATGCTTTGCATTATTGGTGGGGAGTAAGGCAGGTGCTACGCCCACATCCCTCCCATGGGGCGGGACAACGGATTATCTGCCAAACAACACCGAGCCCTGTTTCTACATACCCAGGATCCCTTGGCTGCAACACTCGACAGTACCCATTACACATCCTTCATGTGTGCGGGACTGGGATGTGGACGCACTTCTATGGACTCGGAACTCTGGGGATTTCTGTGCATATGTCCTGCATTTCATGGACACTTGTCATCAGCATTAAACACGCTGGTGGTGCATATGTCTAGCTGTGCCGTGGTCACGACTGTCGCTTCTCCTGGTTGGACGATGAAGGCTGGCAGGTATTCCATACGGGACAATTTTTGGGTCCTACAATGGACACCAATGTGCATATGTAAAGTGTAGAGCTTGTCGGACTGTGTCCATGTGGCCAGTGGTTTTGACTGCTGCTGTATGCTCACCAATCGTGGATGTCTGCTTGACTACCCATTGTGTGTAGTGCTACGGAAACCAGGTTTTCCAAAACCGGAAGCAAATGGTGTACATCCAATGATGCAGGTTAACAACCGCTTTAAATAATCCCCAGAGGTCCCAGTAGGGAGGTATCGCCACTTTATTGTCGGAATGACACCACCATAACAGGTACATCACGAGCACTTTGGCCCGGTCTTACCGGCCATCTGCAAGTGTAATTAGCAGACACGTGTCAATACATGTATAATAATACATATTGTAATACTGACGTTAATCTATGTTATTTGGACAATGGCTTCTGCTATTGACATACGTTGCTGTGGGTGTTGCCGGTTACCATACACATGGCTTTCTCAAAGGCCGATTTCACAATTCTGAACACTACTGTGGTCTCCTTTAAGGACCCTGAGCCAGTGGTCAACATTACTCAAGCCACTGCATCACTTACATATGCCTTCTACCGGCACCTACAGGACTGCATGGATCAGGCATTCCCTTACCCAACTGTGGTTCATTGTACCAATGCCAAGCATCCAGTGTGGTGTACCCCAGCCATACACAAGCTGTACAACGAGAGGAGGTGGCTACTACAAGGCAGAGCAGACACCTTGTGAGGTATGACACCCTTGCTCATTATATGTGAAGAGCTACAGGCTGTCATGACATAGTCCGGGGAAGGTTCCACAGATATATCTCCAAGGACTCGACAGACAATCATACGGGCTTCATTTGCTATGCTGGACACCTGGGAGGTAACTCCCACATATGCTCTGACTGGGTTCACAATGATGTGGAGTTTACCGAACATACACACATTGCCAACATACGGGCTGACAGGTTCGGTGAAGACATCTACACCCCCCCCCACATGGAGAGATGTCTGTACCAGCGGTTTGTGGTCCCCGAATGTTCTGTAACGCATGGATGGGACATGCTCTCTCCAAGGTAGTGAACACAGCATCCATGGGACCAGCTGGTGTCCCAACTGTGTACTCCGCGATCTCATTGAGGAATTAGACCCACAGTTAGGACAGCTGTTTATTCTTAGCCTCACCTCGGGTAACGTACCCAAGTTGTGGAGCACGGCGACTGTAGTCCCACTTCACAGGGCCAGTGCCTCCACTGACCCTGGTTATTACCGTCCCATTACCATGAGAAGACTTATCTGCAAAGACATGGGGAGGGATCATACTGCGGCCCGTAGATGACGACATAGGGGACCTGCATACTTTGCATCCAACCCAGTTTGGCTTGGTCAGGGGCGGTTCATGCGTTTAAATCCCGGTTGACGTTTTAGGGACAGTCACCGAGGCCATTGATGAGGGTCATGCAGTCCATACAGCCTACCTCGACCTGGCAAAGGCCTTCAACACAATACCCCCCTCGGGTATCATTGATAAACCCATCGGCTTGGATGTGAACACGTACATCGCAGGATGGATTGCAAACTGGTTAGGTGACAAAACCCACGCGGTCATAGTTGCTGGCAGCATGTCGGACTTACTGCCTGTCACAGGCGGTGGCCCACGGGGCTCTGCCCTGGGTCCACTCTTTTTCTACATCTACATTTCCACAGTACAAGCACACACAGGGGTGTTATGGCTGACATTGTTTGTAGATGACTGCAAACCGGGTGCCATAGTGGGACGGACATCTGACACAGATATCCTTCAAAGGGGCCTCCCAGATATGGATATCTGCTGTCAGGGACATGGCCTACAGCTAAATGCCAGGTAATGCATAGTCATACCCGTCGGGAAGAATGAGGTCACCCCTGTCCGGCATATGGGTGGCAGTCCACTGAGCACGGGGGGAATTACCAGGGATCTGGGGACCCAGGTTGTCAGTCACCATTCGTTCGACACACACGTTGCTATCGTGGTTCGGTAGAACTTCTATATTGCCCACCTGATTGTGCAGGGATTCACATCTAGATCAGGGTAGGTCATCGTCTCCTTGTACTCATTACTCGTTACACCTATGATTGAGTACATTGCCCCATTCGGAAGGTATCTGACCAGACACCTACAGCAGCTGGGAAGGCCCCATAGGTTAATCGTCAGACAGATGCAGGGTGTCAGGGATTTGTGTTATGCTGCCCCACTGTAAGGACTCCTGCTCCATTCAGTCACATACCTCTTGTTCAGTGTTGACCTGTGCCTGACATACGAGGCCATGTCAACCCATATTTGATGACTATGCTTCACCTACTGGATCTACATCCCTCAGAACCACAAGGGCAGGTGACGTGAACCTTGACACGGTCATTAATAGAATGTGTTAGAGTGACACATACATCACCCAGACACTCACTATGCTGTGGATCTACATCACAGTACATGTGAGGCAGAGAACCTTGCTAGCCTTGTTTGAGGGGGATCTTGTCCGTTGGATGGGGGATTGCAGATATACCCCAGGGATTACATCATTGCCACTGCTTGACAGAGGTACAGCAATATAATAGGCATTTTATCTCCAGACTGGAGGGTTGGCAAAGGAAACCTAACTATGGCCTAGGGTTATGGCTGCCCTTGGGTAGATAGCCTACTCTGTACCTATGGACCTATGAACCTATGTTCATAGTTTGTCCCATTCACACTTGTCTATCCCCTATCCTCTTTTTCATGTGTATATTTCTGTGGCACGTGATTGAACTCTGTATTACCTGCAGGTGTGCTGTCTACAGTGCACATACGTCACGGTTGATTACAGTGTATCTGTGTACCTACCTCTGTGATACTGAGGACTACCACACATCCTTCACAGCATTACATGCATATGTCCATTCTATTATTCTTTGGCCTAAGGGGGGGTGTTAAGGCAACGGTTACACGTGTCCCTGTTTGTGCGCGCGTCATGGTGGTCTTTGACCAGCCTCCGTTGCTATCGTGGGATGGACGGTAGTGTTGGTGTGTGTTTGGCATGTGTTTTCACTGCTGGTACATCTGTGGGAGGTGGGGTTGGCACATGTTCCTCTTTGCAGGGGGCCCCATCCTGGACTTTTGTGTCATGCATCTACACTTGGCACGTGCCATATGTCCTGTGCTATTCCCACAGTCGTGTATGCCTTCATGCATTACTACTGTGTGTTACTGGCTGTTTGTATGTGGTACACATGGCTATTATGGTGGATGGCTTGGCCTATTCCCATGCTATGACATACCCATCCATCCAGGCATATGCATGTTATTCCGTCCTTTGCATTGGCCGTGGGTGTTTGGTCGTCCGGCAACGCTACTCTCAACATGTGATGTCCCACCTTCCCCTTCTGTGCCTGTGGCACCCTGTTAGGGCATCCTGTTTGGTAGGCAGATGTTCCGCTATATGTGTTGTGTTTGACATGTCTGCATAGCTAACCATCAGTAC